>NC_071467.1:34118611-34228611 GCF_028500815.1 Rissa tridactyla | reverse complement strand
AATGATTATTGATGGCAATTATGACACTTTGGTTCAGTGTTTCAATAATTGCAATATGAACTGCAGTCATTTTATAGCTGAAAAAATTATCAGTGATAATTGACTGTGAGTCCTGAACAGGCAGCTTATCCAAGTTCAGTTCAGACAACAAAGGTGCAGAAGAGCCAAAGTGATTTAAGTCCTCAGTTCAATGTGTCATACCCTCCCTGACATCACTTTATTTTTTAACCATCATCCAATGGACCGTATAAGATATATAGGGGTTGATGGCTTTGGCTGCTGAATTTATGAGTAGAATCTCTTGCTGAATTGTCCCATAATTGGGTTCTTAAAATAGATTTTCTAAGATAAGTGCAGTTGTAGTTGTGTATTGTAGCCAAGTTCAGAATTTTTTTCATAAATGTGAACCAGCCATAGGAATTTATAGGGAAAAGTATAATGGCCAGTGATTAATAATGATCATATAGATTAAATGTCATAATTAGACTGGCAAGAAGACTAATAGGCCAAGAAGGAAATAGAATTTTATGAAATTTCATTAATACTAGATTTAAGCCCTGCATTTCAGCATACAAGCTGTTTGTAGTTAGAAATGTTGCAGGATTAATTAATTTATTTCAATCTTTTTGCAAAGAGATGAAAGACTCTGTATTTTAATAGTGCAGCTGATCTTTTTGTTTAATGTATGATTAATGAGTAATTTTATTGTTAGAATAACCCAGTTCTAGTTAAAACATGTGTATACCTAATTCATACCTTCATTTTTGTAATGACCTGGTAATCCCTGCTGAGTTCAAATTTTATTTTCCTCCTTAGATATTGGATGCAAAGTGGGTGGGGCTTTCACTTGTTTTGGTTTTGTTTATTTGTTTTTTATTTCTACAAATAATTCAGAATTTCTTTTTAGGGAAAAAAATATGTTGGAACACTTTACTAATTGTGGTTAAGTAAAGATACTGCTGAAAGCAGTTGAAGAAAAAAGTAGAAATGATATGCAAAAAAAAAAAAACACAAAGAACTGAAATGTTGCACATTTTGTCACAGATATTCAAATAAAGCAGGACAAAAATACCTACTTTTGTTATGATAGTTACCAAAGTCCTTGAAGTAATCTGATATACCAGTGCATTTGGTACCAGTTAAAAGTATCTGGTAATGCAAGTTTCTTTCACTGATTTAGTAACAGCTCATCTGCATTCAGTGTCACTTCTACAGGGTGAAATAGGAAAAAAATACACTGAAGTATAACAAGAAGACGAGTTAAGAGAACAGAGCTAGGGAAGAAAAAAAAAGGCTTTCTGAGAGTGAAGTGGACTTGATCTCTCTCAGGGATACTCCTCTCAACCCACTTTGTGTCAAGCAACTAGCATGGGTGAAGTTCTCATGTTCTGCAGACAAATGCATCACACTCACATCCACCAGCCCTATAGCGGCATTCAATTGGTGCACCTGTATTTGAATTTTTCCCCTCAAAGGACCTGAAATAGAATAAGCAGAAGCTTTTTATTTTTCCCCCTCCTCCATTTATCTTTTAATGGGAGTACAGAGAAGGAAAAGGCGGGAGGAAGGGAGGTGACAACAGTAGGAGGGGGTTGCAGACTCTGTAGGATTGGCAGCAAAGGTTCATTCACATACGTTTATTCCACACAAAAAAGAGAGTATTCAACCACTTTGAATAGATCATCATAACTGCTTGTCTGGTCAGCCTTCTCCTTAGAGTTTCAAGTTATAGGGGTCGATGTGTAATCTAGGGGTCTTGTCTAGCTGCCTCTATTAAAAAGTGAGGCACTCAATACCAGCTGCACTACGCAGGGTGCCTCTATCTGTAATAGTGCCATCAACAATTCTGAAGATGTACTTTGAGTGTACACGGGATAGAGAGACAGTCTGCTACAGCACTGAAATTTCCAGAGCTGGCCACAGCTGATTTTATGCTAAATGCACTAATCTTTTACATCAGCTCTAGCCCTTTAATCAGGAAGATATTCATTCATTGATATGCTCCTAGTTGAGGCAAATTAAGTTTTCTTTGATAGTTCTTTTCCCCCTCCTGAAATAATTAGGAAACAATCCAGAGTTTAACTCACACAGCAGAACAAAAATGTATTTTGGGGATAGGGTGTGTTCTTTCATTAGTTTGTTAGATTTTTTTCATTGTTCCTCTTTTTGTCCCTCTATTTTTCTAAAAAGGAGCATTAGTTTTATTGCATCTGGTGATTAAATACAAGAAATTCATTAATGGCTCTGCTTCTTTATCTTTTTCTTTTTTTTTTCTGAGTAGGATGTGCAGGAAAGGGAGACTGGTGTCAGAAACTGCATTCCCCGTCTTGCAAGAGGGGAATTCTCTCTCTATTTTGAAACAGGGAGGAAGACAAGAAAGTGGGCAGAATCTGAAGCCCTAGGAAGCCGGGTCTAGGTGTCTGAGGATCTGGAGGCATTCCTTTTAAAGCAATAAATGTTGCTCTCCTTTGTCAGCATAGTTTCCTAGACACATTTGTTACTGCTGGCCCCTATGCCCTTCTCATCTACTCACCTGAATAAATCTAAAAAGAATGGAGGAAACTAATTGCTGCTTGAATCAAAAAGTCTCATGTAAATTTACTCTTTGTGATATATATCATAGATACAGAATGCGCTGTGCCCTCCACTTTTCACATACCTTGCATCTAGTCACAATGTGTATTATTTACTTAATCATGTAGTGAAAAGCTGCCAAGGACAGATGTAAAAAAGGGAGAAAGGCAATCACAGTTTTTTCCTTCCAGACTCTCAGTCCCATTTCTGTTTGCTTTTGCTCCTCTCTCTTAAGGCTTAAGACTGTAAGCATCAGACCCATGTTGTAAAAGCTCTCAAGCTTGGAGGCTGAGAAGAATGTGGAAACTAATAATGACATGGCCTTCAGTGCTTTGTTTGCAACGAGCAGCAACAACAAAAGATTCCTCCAATGATCTAAGCCTGCTGGAAAAACAGTGCCATTTCTTCCCCTGAGATGTGAAGCAAGGAGTGTATTGAGAGTATGTTCTTCCGTTTTAAACTAAGGTGTTTCAATCCTAGGACAATTTTAAAACATGAGAGAATAGAGCATCTCATCTAGATCCACACAAATTTGGCTTCTCCCTCCCTCCCTCTCCCCCCCGACCCAGGCACACGCACTGGAGATAAGAACTAGCAGAACGGCAGTGCTACAGCTAATAGCAGCAACCAAATACTGCCTGCCTTTACCTTTTTCATGTTGATCTGCAAGAACTTGGCAAGGACAGGTTTTGGGTTTTTTAAGGAATAACATCAGACTGAAATCATGAAGTTCATTCTCTATGATATAATACTGAATTTTGAGCTTTAAAGGATCAGGAACAGGACTCTTAAGAATATTTTCTGCAGAGGGAAGCTTTCACCTGATTTCGAGGTGGCATATATCGGCAAACTGGTCAGCTCCTCTGCTAGTCCCCAGTGTGTGTTAGGAGGAGAGCCAAGGTTTGGAACAATATTGTTGGCACTGTTCCTTTCTGCCAGGGTTCATAGAGAACTAGGGAAGCAGAACATAGGTTGCAGTAGCTTTGAATCTTGCTCAAATGCTTCCTCATGCCTGTGTGCTATGTTTCCTCTTTGTTTCGCTTAAGTTCTCCTCTCTTTTCTATGCAACTGTGTGCTTTTTTGAAGGATGAAGAAGAGAAAGCTTCTTGTCCTCGCCATTAAGAACTTGCATAAATCTCTGTCTTCCTTTTTATCTACCTTTTATTTTTACTGGATAGCTCTCTAACACTTTTGCTCTGCTACATTTGTCTGCTTTGATATTCTATTTCCTTATGTGTCTTCCCCAAGCTGCTGCTCTGTTTGCTTCATTATTATTCACAAGAATAGAACATCCTACTTGAAACTAGCTTGTCTGAAAGTGGTATATGTTTGCCCCGTCTTCCATCTCTTTTGGGTTTCACTGTTTATTACCTGGGTTCTGAACTGATAAACAAATGTCTGTGCAAAGCCGAGTGGCCAAACGGATGAATCTGAATGTAGAACTAGGGCCTTCACTAGAGTCCTCCTTAGCCACAAAGTTTATATAGTAGGTGCTGCAAAATATATACAGGCAGAAAAAGAAATAACTCAAAAAAGAGCAACAGCTTCAAAAGCAGCCACCTTACATACCACTTGGAAAAATACGGGAAAAACTCCCTTTTCATGCTTTTATTTTGCAGTGTTGTTGATTATATCTTCCTCTTTGACACAAGATATCACAGAGTAAAAAGATATTTTTAAGGTATTACTGCCCCTTCCTCCTCAATAACACCACATAAACAATATGGGAATAACTTTACCATTTATATCTTAAATAACAGAGCTCTGACTAAATATATTATGCGTCTCCTTTCAGATCACCTCCCTGTGAGAGATGGATCCAATAGCAGACTGGGTTACTATTACCCCTCAGGTAGAAAGGGAACGTTGATGATATTCTGGACTTCTTAACCATAATCACAATTTGTACCTGTTAGTCCATTCATATAAAAAAAATAAAAATAAAAAGACTTTGTGAAGTAACCATTTATTTTTACAGAAAGGAAAACGTTTTGCCAAGAAATACCTTGTTTGAAGATAATATTGCACTCAGGGGGACATCCCAGACCAAACCATGGATGTAAAATTTTAGTCTGACTCTGTGGCCACTCTGAAGCTGACCACAGGTCTTCCTGAGAAATCTATCCGCCATATATATATAAGATAACACATGAAGCGATACGAGTTATTAATGATACAAGATTAGTAAAAACTGTGGGAATATTTTTCCTTCTTTCCTTCAATCAGCAAGATCGTGGTAGCAGTGTTCTTTCTTTTTGCCTGGAGCAACTTATACAGCATATTCTGTTAATGTTTCTTGAAACTGTGTGATAAAGCGAACTTTGTGTTGTTGCAAGTGAGGATAACTTTTTTTTGTCGAACACAGAAATTTGAAAATCCTTGTTCCCTGTGCTACAGGTTAGGAATGTGGGTATCCGGTATA
The DNA here is from genome assembly GCF_028500815.1 of Rissa tridactyla. NCBI lineage: Eukaryota > Metazoa > Chordata > Aves > Charadriiformes > Laridae > Rissa > Rissa tridactyla. The sequence goes on along the minus strand of NC_071467.1, from coordinate 34,223,615 downwards.
CAGTCTAGATTGAGTTGGGCTCTTGAGAAAAATATTTAATTTAATTATTTATGCATTTTTCAAGATAAATTCGAGTTTCTTCATTGACCGTCAATTGGACACCAAGGCCCCTTGTGCTCCTCCTCCAAGTTAGACTGGATTGCTTTGTGTTGAAATACCTTATTTGATTTCAGGTTTTTTGTGCCCTAAGAAAGACAGAAGGTTTGTTACAAGGCTTTGTACTTTTACATGTTACAAATTATTTCACATCATAGCGTGGTTTTAGTTTTTTATGGAGCTAGACCATGAGTTTATCCAGAAGCCTAAGTTAATGAAAAAAGTGCTCTCATTAAACATTTTGTGTTGGTGGGAGCACATGGCTGCGGTCCTCACAAGGCTACACTGCCTGGCTATTGATTTTTCTTGCAGAATTTAAGGTGTGTTTTTGACCTATAAAAACCAAAATGGCATGAGACTTTCACAATAGTTGCAGGCAGTTGAGGGACTTGAACTGAAATCTTGTAAATCTGAGAGGGAAGACCGGCAGCACAGTTTCCCTGACAGTGCCTTCAGCTGTGGACTTATTAAAACCATCTTTTCAGACCTTCAGGGTACTCTGTAAGGCATTTCTATTTCATTCTGCTTTTGGAAGAGAGGGGGGAGCTTGAAAGGACTAATGCTATTTTAGAGAGGCAGCCTTTAATAGAAAATTTGTCCAAATAATTTCAGGCAAATTCTTTTGTAAATATGTATTAAAATCAAAACTAGGTGTCCTATAAAGTTATCCGGGTACTTAAAAACACATTTTAGAAATAACTGTGTACTGCTTGTCTTGATGTACGTTAGTGTGTGCGGGGGGGGAAAAAAAGAGAGAATTAAAATCTTCCCCATTTCTCAAAACTGATAAAACTAAACTGTTCTGGGTTGTGGGAATTTAAAGTGGGCTTGGCAGGCCATGGATTTGCTGCCTCCTCTAGAGTGTTGACCCAAGTACTACCAAGGGTAGAAGAGACTTGCTAAAGATGCTACTCTATCAAAAATAGAAGGCAAAGTGTATCTCTTGACATTGCTACTTGTTTAAGCAATGTAAAAAGATATATTGGGAAAGAAGGAAACAACAGCAGCAGAACAACTTCATCTGTTAGGTTTTTTTACTTAACAAAAAGGCAAATTTCCAAGAAAGACTATCATAAAGTCACTGCTCATTTTGCAGAGAGATTGTTTAAGGCGAGGAGGGGGGAATGTGCATGTGGTTATGTATGGATAGACGGATGGTAACGTGAACAAATGGGAGAAGTACAGAGATCAAATAAAAAAGAGAAATAGTGGATGTAATACAGGGAAGAAAAGGCAGAAGAAGAGGAGGGAAAGGAGTACTCCATATATCAAAGGAATTTTTTTTGTGGTAGGAGATATGTGGAAGAAAAGTGAGATCAAGCTGAGAAGACAGCTGCTATCCAATTGTCCAGCAGCAGACAATTGCTGCTATCCAATGAGTTAGATTGTTAATGAATTTAATACTGTTAGAGAAGTGCTGCTATTGAATATATTGCACAATAGCAAAACAGATGATTACAATTGTTCCTTCTTTTTTTCTTTTTTTTTGGGGGGGGTGTATGTTTGAGTCTTTTTGGGTCCGGTGGTGTTGGCCATAGTGGAAAGGAATATGGCAGTGCTGACTTTTTCACAGAGATTACTATATGTAGTCCCCGGACTAGCTGGTGTCACGTAAATAAAAACAATAACTATGAGTCATTTTACACAGGCCAAGACCTTCCTTGGGGATATGCAAATTATTAGGAATTATTTGACCTTCTCTATTTTCACCAATAGGTGGCAATATTAATTTTTCCATTGGCCTCCGTAATCTGTTATTCTAAATTTTAAATAATCATCTCTGAGTTCATTATTACATTTTCTTTTGTTTGTCCTACTGCAAGACTATTAAATGATAGGAAGTGAAAATATATTCATAAGTTTCCAGACCATTTAATCTGGTTTTAAAGAAGTTAAAATAAAAGGGCAAGGAACATGAGAACTTCCACCAGATCACCTGAAGCCTATCAACAATGCTTTTGTAGCCAGGCACCTCCTTTTTCATTTCCAGTCCAATTTATATTTGTTGTTGTTACGGTAGTATTTACTTTAATATTGTGTCTGGTCTTCCTTTTTGTGTTTTCCAATTAATTTTCCTTTTCAGCTGCTTAATTAGAAATTGGAGATTGTATGTATAATGTGAAAGATCTAAATTCCTGCTTTACAGTTTTTCAACGCTATTCTTGTTTATATGTGCTCTGTATTCTTAATCATCTTATTTGTTGTTCAGCATGAGTTTTTCTTAGCATGTCACCATCTTCAGGATCAGTGTTTTCCTGAGGCCATTGTCAATATTTGGTAGTGTTTTTTCTTGAGTTTTAGTCAATTGCCAACACTCGACTTTCTAGAGCAATGTTGATATGGATATAAGACATGACAGAGGTACTGTAGGTGCATCTTCATTTTCAAGCTGAATTTATTTCTGTCCTATGTTTTATCAAGGTTTCTCTCCACACCCATTAAATTTCTTCCACTCACTCAGAAGTTAGAAATCAATATTTTTACATGCAGAGGGACAACAATCGTGTCATTCTTTTTAGACAAAACTAACACAGAGTTAACTGGAAGTTTTATCTGAGTAAGGACTGAAGGATTTGGCTCATGACAGAGATGGTACATGAAAATGTATTTTCTTAAAAAGAAGAGGACTCCATCTGAAAAAATACAATAGCATTTTTCAGTAAAATGAACTACTTGAAAGTGATATATTGTAGTGGTTTTTGTAGCATTGTCATATCCTTGGACTGATGTATGGTAGCAGTTAAAATGATTGTCAAAACAGGAAATGTACAGTACCAGAAAGTATCTAGACAAAATATGCACAGAGTTTTTATGATTGTTTGGCTTGGCTTTGTTTATGAGCTCTTTTTCATTAGGCAGTTTTCTTTCTGTGTCTTGAAATTCTCTACAGCAGTTCTCATGGATTTGTAGCAGCTCACATAGAAAACTGTTATGCAAACCTCAGTAATATCAGCACTTTATTTCACTTCCAGACGGAAAATCATGCCAGGTTCATCAAAACTCAGCTCACTTGAAAGCCACGGTGAATCTAGTGAAATCAAGGGATGAACCACAGAAAAAGTAGTGGATAGCAGCACCCTATTTATGTTGAAACTGGTCAAGCTCAGAGAGTTCATCCCATCCAAAAAAAAAAAAGGACATGAGAACTTCTACCAGCAGAAATGACAGCTTTTATAAGTAGATCTGGCATACAGAGATTCAACTGCTGCTTAGTTCAGGTACTCCACTATCTGTGAGATGTTTCTGCTTCTCAGGTTAGATAGAAGTTTGTAGCTCTTTCTCTCCTGTCTCTAAGAATCAGCCTTTAAAGTAATTTCTTCGCTGGAGTATCACTTATATCTGGTATGAACAGAGCTGATGAGAAGCACTCCCAGTACAGTTTCTCTGAGATACAAGGTACTGCTGTGCGTTAGCCTTGACTGAATAGTAGCTTTTTAATGGCCACTATTGCAGCTGAATCAACAAGCAATAAGCTAGCAAAATTAAAGGTATTTAATCTCTGATCCTGTGAGTAGTTTTGTTTTTGCCACCCATGATGATGCCAGTAAAATACAGACACATGAAACTGAATGTCAAAGCCTCTAGCTGTAACTGTTTAATTAGTACTTCAGTTACTGTTTAATTAGTATTTGACCACAATGTATACAGTGTTTCCGAGTTTAGCTGAAGGGCTCTCACTGGTCTTTTAACTTCAATTTTTAAGCCAGAGCTTCTTTCAGAAGGCAGTGGGGTGCCTTAAATTGAAGCTGATGACTTATTGTATGTTATAGCTCAGTCCAAATCAGTACTAAAGGCTGGATAGAAAGAAGGCTGTAAAGTAACTGCCTCATAGTGAAAAGGAACTGTACCTCATTTGGGGCAGATTAAAGACAAAAGTGTTCCAAACCCACCGCATCTCTGTGTGGTGAAGTCACAAATCAAAACAGGATCAAGAATAACCCATGAAGAGCATCTTATGAATTTCCTAAATAATTGAAATATAAAGGTGTCCTGGAATCACATTGAAGAAATGTCTAGCCCGCTCTTCTGTCCCCAACAGAGCTGTAGGTGTTTAGGAATATGAGACACAGAGTGTATGTGAAGTCGCCCCTCCCTTGGAAATTCTTCCTAACTAGCAGAGCCTCCCTGACCAAAAAAACATCCGTTAAGTGCATCAGCCTCAACAGGTCAAAAGGTCTACAGCCGTATGATTATCCTACATAAACATGAAATATTGAAAAATCAAATAGAAGTTCTTTTACTATCAGCAGCTGGATGCTGAGCTGAGTATTTGGTGTTCAAGAACTGTCCTTCCCTTCTTAACATAGGGGCAGCAGTATTAACTTCCAAGAATCAGAACAAGAATGTGACTTTCCTGCGACTGAAATGCAGACTAAGACTTTGCCAAACCTGAGAGAAGCTGAACCGAGGCTCTTGAACTTTCCATAGTCCCATCAGGGACCTACACATAGGGCTGGTTTTCCTATTCCCGGGATACTCAGAAGAAGGGCTGATACATACTTACATCTCATTCCAGGTCTTTCAGTTTAAAAACTTTCTGCACAGCTATGTCGATGCTCTAACTGAATTGTCTCCAAAGTGACAATGTCTGTCTTTAACCCCCTGCCACCCCCGCCAGCCTGTCAGTATTCCAGGACAGCCCAGGACACCAGGACACCACTCCACCCCAGTCAGTTCAGGAGGGGGGCTGGTGGCCTTCTCCTCCACTCTAATTTTACAGCTGTGACGAGATGAAATCTCCGTGATTCCCCTTGGTGACATTAAATTGGGGCCCAGATTTTTCCAAGCCCAAAGAAAATTAACTAAAGGGAATAATGAAAAACTTTTAAAATAATTGGTAATACCTTAAACTGCGTGTCAGCTACATCCCTAGACTTTTTGAAAGAAACGTATGTCAGGCTTTTATGAAATCAGTGGTCTCTGAATTTGGCCCTTAGTGTTTTAGACAATAAACTTTTCCTAAAAATGACGAATCGCCAGCAGATGTTTTCTATTACCATAGTGTAGCTTTGTTATAATTCACTAGAATTGGTTTGATTTTTGCCATTTTCAACAACTTTTTTAGTGTGTTTATAAAGCTCATAAAAATATTTATCAGGGAGAAAATGTTACTATGGCACATCTCTGTTGAAAAATTAGTCAGAAGAGTAGGGCACATAGCCTTCTTGAAGAATTATGACAAATATCATTTTATATAAATAAAGCAGTTTCAAACCCACAGCTTCTTGAAATAACAACTTCTAGCATAATTAAATGTTAAAACAGAATGGAAATCTGGCATTGAAAGAAAGAGGGTAATGTTTCATCTGCAAAGAATGCTGCTTTGAAACTTTGGATTCAGTTGCATATTGAAGCTTGATGCAGTTACAGAAGTTGTAAAAGGTAAAATAGAAGAGATCGGACATTGGGTTAACTCCTCAGCTTCACTAATTTTTAAACTTTTCAGCTTCTACACATAGATATGGTGACACTAAGCCACTTCCCGCCCCCCCCCCGCCCCTTTTTTTTTACCTGATGGTGGACTGACTCGAAGCTGAAATGATCTGTGCAACTTAGAGCGATCTTAGCACAGAAGAGAGTCTTAAACTGACCAGAGGACAAGCACTTTCCAGGATGTTGTTTCAAAGGCATTCGATGCCATTGTTAGGAAGTTTTTCTAAAGTGTCAATATACATTTTCCAGATCTTAATAGTATCTCATTACTTATATTTAAACTACAGAACCACTGTCATAATACTAATGGTGCCGTACTCCTTCCTCATTGGTGTTTACTCCCTTCACATATTTGTAGACTGTTATTTTTCCCTTTTAGTCATCATGACAGCTGGGCAAACACCTCAGAAAATTTTTGCAAATATTTGTGGAGTTCTGAAATGGAGCTCCACATCCTACTTTTTTAAGCCACAGTGAACTTTATCTTCTTCTTCATTTAGGAGAAAAGAACTGCTTTTTCAATAACACATTCTTCCATATATGTTAAAGTTATTTGTCTTTTCTCCAGTCCTGTGTGTAACATTAACACATTACTATGCTTGCTTTTTTCCTTAGAGACTTAACTTTCTGTATAATCTTTATTTCCTCCCTTTTCTGAGGTTTTTTTAACCTCAGACTTCTGAGAAACTCTCAATGTATACAAATGCCGCCCTTGAATCAATTGGCAAGGCTGTTGAGCCCCGTTTATAGATATTTTAATCCCTTCAAATAACTAGTCAGCGCATACCTAAAAGCAACTATGCAGTTGCAGCATTTCTGCTCAGAGCTGTGCATTTCTGTGTGCAGGCATGTTTCTTTCCTATGAAAGAAATCACAAAGTCATGGCACACTGAGTATGATTACCCGAAACCTGCTAAACAGTTTTTATTTCTGCACCTATCAGTGATACGATGTGATATGATTAACTTGACTATAAACTAGTACCTGATTATGAATTTTTACAGTTCAGAATGGGATGCTAAATTATATAAACAGGCTCCAGGCTTTTTTTTTTCTTTTTTTTTTTTTATTTAATATTTGGTTTGCATGCCTACATGGGGTGAATACTAAGCCCCAGGTGAGATGACTTAATGCAATTCACAAACTAGTGACAAGGCTCTGCATGCCAATAAATGCTCTGTATTTTATATTAAACAAAATTAAATAAATAAAGTGTGTTTGTATGTGTGTGTGTGTGTGTGTGTACATAAAGTGGGGGTAGTGCAGCATGCCTCCAGCTCTATTGTATTATGTTTAGTTTATTGGCTTTGTGAGGACTCAACATCCCCATCATTTTTTGTATTTTCTTGATTCTAGAACACTACCTATTTCCACCCTAAAGCAAAATCTAGCTACAGTCCAATAGTTTCGGCTCTGAAATGTATTGTGTCATGCTCAACAGTGAGGATCACATCAAGTGCCACTCTCCACAGTGAAGAGAGCAGTAAAACACAGAGCTCCTGGGGCTTATCTTTTTCTCCCAAAAAATATTGAATTTCTATCTGTGGCCCACAGCCCTTGCTTTCAAATCCTACTGATGCCTCTGGCAGGAAGATCTGGTAGGAGGAATATAGTCTAAGCAGAGGCTTAGCACAAAACCTGTTCCTCTTTGGCAGGCCGCCATCATTTCTAAGAGGCGAGGAGAATTAAAGGTTCCTAAACTGTTCTTCTTAAAAGTTGAAGGGTTGTCTGGCTGAGTCAAATCGACACCAGAAGGGAGATGATTTTCTGTTGTTTTTTTTCCTTTTTTTTTTTTTCCACCATAAATATATCAATGTCTTGGAAAATATTTGCAGACATTATACTCCTAATGACACAGTATTGCTGTTAGGGCAATGTATCAGCATTGTTTTGCCATAAATGATGGAACGATGGTAGCAAGATATAGATTTCTAGCTTTCAGAACTTGGCACTTGATATTATGTTAATTGCTTTAGATGAAGTATCTATGTGTAGTGTTTAGATTACATCTTTGTGGAATACTTTTGAAAGTGAAATGAGCTTGTATTTCTGTTTAGACACACGCTCTCATTTTATCATTTTAACCCACTCTCTGTTCCCTCAGGAATATTCTACAACCCAAGGCATTGATGAAACTTTTTACCCAGACTCTAGTGGTGTGTGCAATGACTTTAAGGTACTTGCCCAAGCAACGTCCGCTTCTGCTGGCAACCAGAAGAAATGGTGCACGTGCTTGGCTGATTTCTAGTAGCTAGAACAGCTATTTGAACCTGCTCAGCTTTAGTCATTACTTAGAACAGCTCTATGAGCACTCTGTACTGGACCAGAAGTGGAACTATTCCATTGTCTCCAGAAATTCAGAAACGTATATGTGCTTCTCAGTCCATTTTATTATGTTTTTATCAGGAATGCTGCTGTTAGGCCAGGACATCTGGGCCTCTTCACCTGGTAGCAACGTCAAATTTCAATCCACTGCACTTGTATGCAGGTGGGAGCAGCATTTTCAATTTATTTTAAATAGTTTGTTGGATCATATCTCAGTTTTTATTCATGCAATTGTTATTTAAAATAAAATAATAAATATTAATATTTTATTACCAGAAGTGAAGTTTCCTTTTTAGAAAAAGTTATACTTTATGATACTTCAATTTCAAATGTTGTGTTTTACCCAATGCTTCATATTTTTTCATTTGACATTTCTTCTGGTTTTTAATTCAAATAATAGCTTCATAAGACTGATACCATATTACAATGCACATCTCTGATGAAGCTCTCTGAGTGCAAAAAGAGTCTAAAGCTGATCCTTTCAGGCCAAAAAGCTTTTTTTTTTTTTTCCTGGACTAGGGACAATCCCTGTAAGTGACGATCGTCTTCAGAGCAAAGGCAGGTGGGGCAGAAAGTTCCCTGAGAGTATAATGCCTACAGGTCTACATCTTATCCAAAAATGTCCTTCATTAATGTGTCTCAAAATAGTGGCATGGTTGAGATTAGTGAGTCTTCTGAAATTCTATATAAATATTGTTGTAGTTCTATTTTGAAAGACTGTGTCTGTGTACGTGATCTTTCAGCTTTTTCCAATACAAAGTTGATCCCCTCAAAGTCAAAACCCATCCATCTTGATAGAATGGATTAATTAACAAAGATCTGTACCAATTAGGTAATTTCAACTGTCCAAAAAGGTTGGCTTCTCCTGAGTTTCCTACCACAAGTCTGCTTAGTTTTTACCTTAGCTTGTCCCCTACATTTTGTCATTTTTGTCTGCTTCAAACCGGGTGAGGAGGTATGTATGCATGTGTGTGTAGGGACAAGACAGCCTTCGTGAATCACCAACACCTGCTTAGCCCTTCAGCAGTTGTGTAGTGAACTGATGACGCTGCCAAGTACTTCAGGCAAATACCATGCCTTCTGGTGCTGGGGTAAGGAGTGGGTGCTCGGAGTGATGGGGAAAGACCATCCTTTTGGAACTGTCTGTACTTTCTTTCTGGTTTGTGGTTTGATTCCCCCCTCCCCCCCCCATAGGAGAAGTATTTGGTGGGGGAAGGGTTTCAATCATACAAACCATGTGGTTTTGAATACTGACGTCTAGAATCCATCACCTTTTCGCATGTTAAGCAATGTCTCACTTTGAAAATAGCCACACAGAAATTATTGTAGAATAAGTTTCTAATCAAAGGGAGCAAGGATTTCAGAAATCAACTGGGAATGACAGAAAATGAAATCATCTGCTCAAATTTATAAGCCTATATGATAAGTCATCATGCTCCCTCTCTGGATTTGAGATCTGATCTGAGTATCATAGCACTGGAACCTGTTTCTGTTTTGTTTTATTTTGAACATATTTTATGTACTTTGTCTTCCATCTATGTGAATTGAATTTTTTCCTCTAGCTCTTCAGTCATATCGTATTTTTACACGAGAAATTTTTTCTCTGAAGACAGTTGTTTCTATATAGATTGCTATAATTTTCAGTTATTTTTATTCATGTTAATGATCACATTGTTCCACAGAGTTTGCAGTTCTGTGTTCTTAAGCTGTATGAAGAAAGCCTAAAAAAAAAGATTAAAAAAAAAAAAACTATAATCTGTGCAGTATTGATGCTATTTCTGGTTTTGTTTAAAAGTTAAAGGGATTTACATGGAAAAGGGAAGGAAGGGTATGTCATAACTTCTGTGCTAAGTGAAAGGTTTTGTTTGTATAAATCACATACTGTATTCATCATGCTCAAGACAAATGATAAACATTACATTTCACTGTTCCCATAAAAATTAGGAATCTGCATCAATAACACTAATTCTACAGTGGATTGGGTCCTTTTGTTTTTCCTTCCTCCTTCCCTGGCATCATTACATAGCAGGACTCATGGCATTATTAGTTGCCATTGCTGCTTTCCTACCCTAGGATTGCTGTCTAACTTGAGTAGCTTGCTCTGGGAAAGCTTGGCCTTTCATTCCTGAGGTCCACTGCTTTTATTCCTTTTCTGTTTTTTCTGCTTTCATTTCCTGATGATGTTGTCATCGTCAGTGGAGTTATGATGAACAAGTTTGGTACTATTTATAGATTCTGGGCTTGTAGCCAGCTATTTTCATGCCTTCGGTGCTATTTAAATCTATTGTTCATTTTCAATTGCAGAGCAGCTTCCTCTCGTTTTGCACCTAGAGCTGTGAGGTTTCTGAATCTAGCAACAAAATGGTGGTTTTAGTCTCTTTTTAACAAGCCCACAAAATGGAAACAGTGGAAGTTTTGCTTCCTTTGTTTTTGTTGCAGTCTACATGCTATCACTTAATATTAGTTATTAAAGTGGAACTTGTTCTTCCATTGAAGATAGGATATGGCATTTAAAAAGTTTGATTCAAAGGCAATTCATTTCAAAGATCGTTCCTCTTTCATTTGATAAACTGCTATGAACATTTGTAATAACAATATACTGTTTAAAAACTCTTGAAAAATAGGGATAAATATTCAGCATGCTACATGGACAAGTGCTCCTGAGATTGCTGTATTGTTAATACAAAGAGAATACCCTTTTTTTTTTTTTTTTTGCACTATGCTGAAATACATCCCATTACATTAAGGGTATGGCTCCTGCTCTTGTTCCCATAGGATCTTGGAGTTCTCCTTTTGTGCCTCCTCACTTTTTATCTGATTATAGCTCTCTAAAATAGAAAAAAATAGAACGTTTCACAGTATCTTCTCCTTAAATTAAGTCCTTCAGAATACAATGAAGATATCTTGCAAGGCTATTGCTGATATAATAAAGCTGTTTAGTTACCTTGAACTGGTGCACCAACACTCCAGATCTAATAAGTCAGATACAAAAAAAGTTTAATGTTATGTTTGTGACTTAAACTGATAATAAAAAAGAGATTTGAAATTTAGAGTGATGCACTGCCCTCAAGTTAGTCTGTTGTGAATGCACGATATGTTCTTACACACGGCAGCACGAGTAGAGACAAAAGCATATCATATTGCTGGCAAGTTCCTTCCACAGCCTTCTGAAGCTTAGCCTTTGTTTATGCAGGTGTAATTTATGTTTCTGGCTTTGCAACTGCAAGTGAAAGATAATCTCAGGCCTTGCATCACAGACTCGCTGATTTGTAAGTACGCTCAGGTAGCTGCAGAGGTAAATACTGTAATGCTTAAGACAAGCTGAAGTTTTGCTAGCTTGCAGTGACACTGCTGTTTATTTAGCAGAACAAAGTGAGATTGCCATTTCAGCATGTGACTTCTTTTTTGCAAACTTAATGCCATTCCAAAATGTTACCTGGAATTCCTTATTACTGTAGGAGACATTTAGTCAAAATTTACCCAGCTTGTTGATTTTGTAGTTAAATGTTAATATAATAACTTGCATAAACTACTGCAGTATATACATTTTTAATTATTTGTCTAATTTGTAAAGGATGGGGAAAGTTATTCTGATGTTAATAAAAAGGAATGATGTCTTTCTTCTTTACAAATGAACTAAAGCACGGTCTGCACTGTGAGAAAATCTAAGAATTCCCTTTTCTCAAGAAAGTAGTTGGAATGAAGGCTACTCCCAGTGTAAGGTCTTTTGCAAGTTGTGAAACACCATGAAAATGTTGCCCAGCCATCTCTAAGGAAGCTGATCTGTAATGAAGAGTAGACATTTGCAAATGATATAAAAAGAGAGGAGGATTATATGGAGAGCAGAAAGAGAAAAGAAAACTGAACATGGGAATCCTGAAGAAGGATTAAGTGCTAGATGTTGAAGATGTTGAGACTACCTTGACTTTGGTACGTGAGTTCTAGGTTTAAGTCTCTTAGAAATTCCCTGTCTGAGAGTTCTGAGTACAGGTCTCAGGCACATAGATTAGCATTAAGGTGAAATATAGGTATTGATACAATGAAAGCAAGGAAAAATACCTGGGGTGCTCTCCATCAGCAAGGAAATACATCTAAATTTTGGAGGAACTAGGAGCTGTGGCCTCCAGAGAGTCAAGATATTGTTTATGTTTCTGATAAATCCACAGTGCTCAGTTTCTGCGGGCATTAAAGGACAGGTTACCTCTCACAATGGGAACCTGATTCACCGGCTGTTGCTATCTTTTCTCTCTGAAATGCAGAAAGCAAACAAGGCACAGCCATGTGAGAGACAAGTTTCAGATGCTGCCATAAACCACCCAGAGACTTTTTCTTTTTTAGCTAATAAAATTATCCTGGGCATGCAGGAAACAATTATTGCATACCTTCAGAAAACTGCAGCCTTCTCAACACCCAAGTCTATTTGGGATTTACAGATGAGGTGTCTGGGGGACTACGTCCCCTTATGACTTTGTTTATTAGGCGTGGTCTAATGTTCTACCCAGACTCCAACATGAAACAGAAGAATCACAGCTGTTGTCATTCAAAAGCATTTGATGGAGTGCAAGATCTTACCTTCTAAGTAACCAATAATCAGGTTTCAGGTACAAGAAGTGGGTGACATAGGTTCTAGGTCCTCTTCAGCTTGAGAAGACGTAAACCGTCATTTCTTACCTTCTTAAAGTGACACCATAATAACAAAATAACCTTGAATAGGACTGTTTTTCTGTCATTCACTTGAAAAGGAGTGCCTTGTGAATAAAAGAAGAAAATGAATGTGGGATTCCAGGGCCCCGGAAGGGTAAACTCCAAAGGAAGTGCTGTTGCTCCTGTAGTTAACAGGACAGTTTTCTTTGGAAGACCCCATACTTCCTAGGACTGTTTATGTGTTTTCCATTAAACAGCTGTCAGAAACAATATATTGTTGTCACCTTCACATTTTCATACACCTGTGTTTCAAAAGAAAAAGCCAACCATCCATCCACAAAGGGAAAATGTGGACAGTGATGCCTGGTAGAAGGTTTAGGGTTAGGTATTGAGCCAGAAGGGCTAAATCCATGGGTGAATTGGAGTTTCAGATTCAGCTTTCCTCAATGTTTTCTATCATTTCTCATGGATCCGCTCTGTTTTTTTTGAATCTCAATCCTAATTCAGTGCATAATTCTCTCTGGAGACTATAGAGAGGTTTTCAGGTAGCTAGAACTGGGGACCAGACACCTAAAACCATATGCATTTATAAAGCCAGAAGTACTTGCATACAGGGTATCTGCACAAATCAAGGAGTGAAACCAATATTGTTTCCGTGAGTACACAGCTTACACAACTATTTTGAGTTCCATAAAACCTACCCAAAGATAGTTCTGTATTTCAGCTGACAGTCAAAGGTGGAGAATGGCAAAAGGCAGATATGAAATCTGGGGCTAAACTGACAAATCTGAACTGATAACAGTGTTTATGAAGGGAAGGACTATCTTTTAATATTGAGAGTGGGTGTTTGGGGAGACTAGTGGATTCTGCTTCAGACTGGACCACAAACTCACTGTGACTTTCCTTAGGTCAATCTGGGTTTGTGTGCTGTAGAAAAGGAAATCTCAAAAGAACCCTAGCCCTAGACAAATTTTCGGCAGAGATTCACTTTTTATCTCTTAACTCTTGTTCTTGGGAGAAAAATTTCTGTTAGACGCTGGAGTATTTTTACACTATAGTTCCTACTGGTTCTAGTGGCAGTTCATCAAAACCACTGAAACTCCCAGCAAATAGAGTTTCTTTGAAATTTCCTTAAACAGACCTAGAATCGTCTGTCTTTGAATACACAAATATAAAAATATGTATAAACTGCCTGCCTCATTAGTATAGTGGATCTTTTGAACCGTAATTAATTAATCTTGGAAAGGATGTTTGCAATGCTCAGATGGAAAGAGAAATGTGTTATTACTATGAATAATTAATTTTCAATGTAATGGTTGTGTGGGATTTCATGCCATGAAAGTCTCATTGATTTTAATGGAAGTCACATGGCTAAGCCCACTCACTGTTGTAAGTCTACAGTGTTTTGGGATTATAAAAAGAGATCAAAGAATCTCCATGTCAGCCGTAGTAAATTACCTGTCCTATTCTGAATAAGTGGGGGCAAAAGTGAAATGCCCGTTTAAAACAATCAGGTCCTACTTGTCTGGCAAGACATTGATACAACCTGTGTTACCCTAGTAAAAAGCTGGACCAATCAGAGGATTACAATATAACTTTGAGGGAATGGGCTGTTTTAATAGACATACTAACAAAATTATGTTCTGACAAGTTGTAGTAAAGAAATACCTGAAATTGGATTGGTTCGTAATGTCTATATTAAAGTCTTGGCAGATTCTGAAGCACCATGGCCATTTATTTTATAAATGACTCCTAATTTAAGAGAGGGTTGATAAGGGAGAGATCACCTCTTTTCAAGAGGGAAGTGGAAAATATGATGGACTCAACCTAGTGGGCAGTACAAGTCAGAAGTTTTGATGCAACGAAAACCACTGTCATTGGTGGGAGATGAAGTTTTGAGGAGCTGTCATCCAGCTGCCAGGCAAAGTTATGTTTTGAATGGGGAGAAGCGGAACACGACACAGGACATGCTCACAGCATGCCCAGCACTTGCGGAGGGCACTGGAAATAGTATTTGAGATGCCCTGTAACTTTCCTTACCCACTCTACCACAGTTGCTGATTTGTCGCTTTGCTCTGACCCAGCCATTTCTACTCACCTTAATGAGAGGCTCAGACTACATCGCTCTCACTGGCCTCCAGATCTTGATCACCTATCCAGCAGTTGACTCTGTTTCAGCCAGTACCATGCAGTACTTTTTACCCAGCAGCAATCATTTTCTGGTAACACTGACTTCCTCAGAACTCATACTAATACAATAATCACAAAACCCTGTAATATTGCCATAACTTTCCTCAAGCTGCTCAGCTTCTGTTAGTGGCTTTATCTTCCCATGATTACTTCCTTACCAGTCCTTCCTCTGCAGCACCTTGTCAGTATATAACCCTTAACTTTCCTTTTGGATTAATGTGCCAGAGCTGTAAATGTTATGGAAATGGTACAAATAAACCTCTACTGCATTAAAAACATCTTTAAAAATAAATTATTTATTTCCTTTCGCACAAACTCTAAGGCAATTTTGGAAACTAAAGTCCAGATCCTCTGTCAGCAGAACACACGTGGAGCTATAGGATGTTGCTATAAACTGTTTCAGCTTGGGTCGCAACAATGAAAAGTGTGCTTTGCACTTTTGTCCTAGGTTCTGAAATCCCAGCTCCATTCCACCACGTTACTGGAAAAAAGCACACTGTTATTTTATGTGCATCGTATAGAGTGATGCAGGCAAAAAATAAAAAAGCTTCCTTCAGCTTCTGTCCGTCTTCAAAATGGAGGTAAATCATTATTTTTGCCTTCACTGCTGTTGCTGTTGTTTGTCTTCTCAAAGATGGATGAGAGCAGAGATACAAACACAACTGTATTGGGAAGGAGGTTCCATTTGAGATATATCTCATATGGCTAAACAGAGTAATCTATAGGAAATGCATGGGGAGTGGCAGTTGTCATATGAATCATAGTAAAGTGCAGGTTAAAGATTCTGAATGAGATTTGGCTTAATTTGGCTTAAACTTAAAGGGTGCAAGAAACAGAACCCAAATGCTGAAACTCTTAGAATTGCCTTTTGCCAACGTGTGATTGCAGAGGATGGAGGGGAAATGCTCAACGTTAATCTGCCTGTTGCAATCCAAGGCAGGGAATGGCATGCGGTAGAGCCATTCCTACTTCTGCCCGCTCAGCCCTGTTGAATACTGGCTGTGAGAAAAATGAAGATCAAATTGGGGTAAAAATTGCAGCTTTCTATTCATGTTTGCCTAAAATGATGGCACCTGTAATGGCCTGAAGTACAGTAAATGCAAATTACCTTTGTAACAGAGGTTAGCTTAATGAACCTTTTTGAAGTATTGCATATTTTTGTATTATAAAACTGCCACTCTGTATGTGATCAGACATAGAATTGGAGACAGTAAAGCAAACCGCTTCCATGAATAAATGCTCTGAAATTGGCTGTCTTGCACAGGTGGATTAAACATTTGATATAGCCGGATACACCTGCTGGAAAAATCAGGCTTTCCTGCTGAGTGTTATAGCGACAAGGGGATTGACTGGGTGGACCAGAGCACTTTCTATATTCTTAAATTTCTATATGCTTGTAACATACATCTAGGCAAAATACCACTTTAAATATTAATCCGATAGATATTTAATAGATCCAGTCCAGTGCTGAAGGGATAATACAACAAAGAATGTCATTGACAGTACCAGTAGGTTTTTTCTTTATATTTTCAAATGTATATCTATGACACAATGGATTTCTTGCACTGCACCTGTTTATTAAAATATCCATAAGGGGATGCTTTTTAAATATAAATTAGGACCTTTTTAACCAAAATTAGTGTTTATAACCCTTCCTTGTGATGTTAAGTGGTTATAATTTACAGATATTGGGACTATTTTATACACATTTCTTTTGGAAAGTTGTCAGAAAATCTAACTTTGTTTATTCAAATGAAGTAAAGAATCATCATTAAACCTTTTTAAAGAAAAATGTTTCTAGTGGTTTTCAAATTTATCTTAACCTTTCTTCTCTGTTTTGTGACATTATGCAAAAATACCCTTTTGTACCTTTTCTATAAAAAAAATTTAGCTATCTTTTAAATTGATTGTACTAGTGGCTTTGATCTGAAACTTTGGAACTAATCTCCATGTTTTTGACAACCTTTATATCAATCTACTTGAATGTACTGTTTAATTTCCTAAGCTTCATATGATGCCACTGTCCTTATTTCCTCATTCTTCAATATCTTTTAGCTTCACACAAAGTTGTTTTATAAGGAAAGCAGACTGCTATAATGCCAGGGTGATAGTCTTTTCTTCCCTCTCCAATCTTGATATTATGTTTGATATTGACTATCTTGAAAATATGTAAAAAAAAATTACAATCTGAATTCTACCCTTTGGAGTACCTAAAGAAAATAAAATGCTTGTTTCAGAAGTGTTTTGTATCATATAAATTAAAAAGTGATTCGAATACATGAACTCATAAGTCTTTGAATTTTATGACCTCTGAGTCATTCTAAATACAATTTGATTGCCTTAGGGTACATTGAGCTGTTGTAAAATACAGATTGCTTTCATGAAGAGAAAGGAATCATAGAAATGTGTGAGAATTTAATTTTAATGCAATTTAAAATGTAACCTTGCCAATTGCAATATATATGTTTGTCATTTCTGCTTTTGACTTGTACTAAACAGCACTTTGATTATTACACAGGTAAAATATTCAGTGTTATGCTATGGCTACTGCAAGCATTGATTAAACTCTCCAGTGTTCATGAAGGCTGACAGGGATTCAAAGGAGGAAATGTAAAACTTGAAGGTACAGCAGTATAGTGACATTTCACTCTATAAAGCTGCCAATATTTTAATCCTGCACGTAAATCATTTTCATCAGTTCAATTCCATATCTTAATTTGTGTAGCAAACAAAGTATTGGATTGCATTATGTTTAATTATTAAGAATGTGATATCAATTTCCATATATTTTAAGTTCCTGAACAAGAAATAGAGTTAACATTTTTAGCTTCAATTTGTTTGCTTTACAAAATAGGAATGATTAAGGATTAGGTCTAATTTTCATGCTGTGATCAACCAAAGTTTCATTATTTGCTTTTATAGAACCTTTAGTTTCTCTGCTTAAGTGATGTCTTCGTCAATGATCATGTTGTATTCATTTAGAGTGATGATTGATATGGTAATAGATACAGTGTGATTGAAAGCAACCTTTGTCAATAGGAAGGCCAAATACTCAAACAGTGTATTGGTCTGAGTTTGCTCATTATTGGAGACCTTTCATAGTCATATTGACTTGCTGTCCAAATGTTGTTACTTACCTGATGCTTTCATTGTTTAAATGGTATAGACATTGGTATTGAACATGACTTTTCCCAATATTTGTCCTAAAATACACACATGGCTCAATTATCCACTGAAAATACTTAAGGTCTATTTTCAAGATATTAAAGTGGTATTTGGGGAATATAAACTAAAATTTTGTGGCAGAGAAAAACAGAATTCTATACTGGTGATGTTAATGTAATGTGTTCTGTACTGTGACTCTGTATTTCTTGATTTTAGAAACCAACAGGAAGTTTGCTTTTTCTGAAAGGCTTTCTTCTCAGCTGCAGCAGTCAGGCGAATCACCCCTCTCGTGAAAAGAGACTTCCAGGGGCACAGAAAATATTACTGTTCCCTTATGGGTCGATTTTGCCATTCAAGAGCTTTTCTATTCTCCCTGAAGAAAATCTTCTGGACTCATTCTGGCCCTAATCATGTATAAGACATGCCTACAAAGTGTGGCCTTGATTTGGATATTAAGGCATTTCAGGAATATCAGGAATTTTATATTTATATCAGGAATATCAGGAATTTGGATATTAAGGCATTTCAGGAATATCTTTTTCTCTTTTACCTCGTGATTATATTTTCCCTAAATAAAGACACTTGACTGGAAATTTCATTCATAACTTTAAATATATGAACTAACATTAGTGATTATGAGTAGCTCTGAATCAAGCTTTTCTTACATAGTTTTCTATTAAATGTACAGTAAACATTTGACATTTTTGAAGTCTCCTGTGATAGTTCCTTCAGAAAATGTAATGAAACTAGTTTGCAAGACTTGCAAGGAAAGGATACTGACACAGCAGATGCACTTTTAAAAATTACTCTTAAAGATTAAGGTTTAGATAGATTTCATTCCAAGGCCTTAAGAGTTACCTATTCTAGCCATGAAAGCATCTTATTTGCTTATTGCAATTTGATCAGCACTGTTTTCCTTCTAAATCACCTATTACTCAAAGTGCCACCAAGCTATGACGTTTTTGATATTTGCTAGTATCAACTGCCATCCTTGCTGTGTCATATCTTTGCCTGTACATAGTTCCTGAACTTGTGGCACTAACCATCATTATACCACAGCTACATTAGAAGAATGTCAATAATATGCACACAGCTATCTCTTGAGCAATTATACCTTTCTGTATTAAGGTGTGAGAATGGATGGTGGAGAATATTTTGAAAAAGGATCTTTCTCTTGTGTTAGTGCCATAATGCTCTCCCTCGATCCCTGGAAATACATTCAGGTCCGGTGAATGCCCAAGGTAAAGTTTCTTTCATTCATTCATTTCTGAACTGAGCAACCTCTTCAAATTGAATGTAGACTCCAGAAGGAAATACATATGTTCTTGTGTTAGGCTGGATGCAAAGATAAATCATTTATTTCAGAGTTCAGAGATGCGTTGAGCAGCAACGTCATTCCTAAATTCTTTCTTTTTTTTTTTTTTAAAGGTAAAGAATGTGAAATGCGATGTTTGTTTCTTTGGGTTGTTACTTCACTTTTGGTAATGTTCCCTTAATTAAAAATAAATAAGAAAATTCAGACCTGCAGATATTTATTAAAAATCTCAGGAGAGAAGCCCTACAGCTTCCTACAGCATCTAATTTATAGGAATTGAATGCTGTGCTGTACTCAGCATATTTATTAAAGAAATATATACTCCCTTCCAGAAAAGAGCAGTAAGTATAAGTTTAGGTATTTGAAGAGGTTTTGCCCTCTCTTCCTTATAATACTAATGAGGAAACATTTCTGTTTAAATAGCAGAACAAAGTAAACAAATCATCAGCGTCACTGTATTCCTGTCTCCAGGTCTCTTGCCTTCCCAGTTTATATTGCATTGAAGAGGAGTCTTTGTGTTGCTCCCATTCTAACGACAGCTACGCAAACTCAAATGTAAAACCTGAAATTGCTTGAGATTTAAAATGTCGACTACCAGTGATAAAATGGCATAATGAATGTTGTGACTCCTCAGCTTTATACATACGAACTGAAACTGCCCACTGAGCATCCCAGTAATGCTGGCACAAATTGGAGTGTTTACTATTAAACTCTTAATATTTACAAAAAGCTGCCATTGAATAGCACCTGAACACCAAGGCATGTCCCATTTTAAACAAATGAGAAAAGCGTGGCTTCACACTCTCTGCTCTGTGAGGGGAACCTAGAAAGAAGGAAAACTTATAGATGCTGAAATATAAAGGAGGAGGATAATATGAACAGCAGACATTGTGAAAGACAGTTCAGCAATGTGGAAAGGAGCCTGGAGAGTGCAATCAGAAACAAAGGAGATGAAAATGTCCCTGATGATAGGCAGGCAATAGACTGAAAATGTTCGCTTTTCTTTCTAGGGTGATAACAATGTTCCTTTTCTCTGCCCTTTGGGAACATCTACACAGTATTGGTGGGCAGATATGATTTTAGGCTTCTTCTCTTCCGAGCTGTCAGGAACAAAGCTTTCTAAACTGGAAACTATTCCAATTATTGGGATTTTTCCCAAAAGTTCAAAAAGGAATAGGAAAACAGGAAAATTCAGGTCATAACACATTTATTCTCCAGTAACATAAGCCAGCAATTGCTATTTTTTACTTGATAATAATTACTTTCTATTTTGTAAGTCTGTCTGGAATTCAGAAGACTCTGAAGTGCCTAGTGCTTACGAGCATCCTCTTTTGGTGTTGAGGGAGGAAAAAAAACCCAGTTCTTGTGGAATTCCCACTGGTGAGAGGCTTTCTGGAAGAAACGGTGTTCCCTTGGCATGGGTTGCATTGTGGGGGAAGTTGACGGGAATCTACCAGGGTTAACCAAAATGAATTTGCACATCTGTTTCATAACTTTACAGCTTACCATAACAACAACAACAAGAAGAGCAAAGTTATTTAATGAGAGTGAATAAAATACTCATGCCAGTAAAATGTGGGCAGTCATGAATCAAGGGTGAGAAGTCACTCTAGCTGTGCAACAGTTTGCAATGGGCACTGAAGGCACTATGAGCAAGAAGGTTTGAGAAAGCCATTTGGATTGTGAAGGAGTTGTTTGTTTTTGCAAGGAAGAGTAAAGATTTTGTCCAAGAAGTTTCCCTTTGATGGTGAAGCCCTGATGTACTATGTGCTAAGTTCCTTTTCAAAAGAGATGAAGCATTGCAGGGACTGTTGAGAAAAGATGGAGGGAGATAGCTGAAGCATCTCTTTTAAAAAACAAAAAGACTATCAAATAGTGCAATATTTCTCTACTTAGTTGTGAGCTTATTCCAGAGGATAGTGCTGGGGAATGACAATGTGGACGTGTGGAAATCTGGTGGACCTGATCTGCAAAAGGCTGAGATGGTGCATTTTTGTTCTTCTTCCTGAATATATGTGCAGCACTGGGCTCAATGTAACTTTGATCTATGCGAGGGTACCTACAGACAGTAAAAATATTTGCCATTAATACGTATAAAGATTATTAGAGGAATAAGACGATTGTTCATTAGCAAGCATTTCAGGTGAGTGGAGACAACTAATAGGAGAGTGTAAATGATGTGACGAAAAATAGGAGGATACTTTTGGAACAACCTGACCTATGCTGAAGAACAAAAAAATAAATGGGGTGGGGGATGGAGGTTTTAATGTATTAGGCAAATGAGCGCGAAAGGGAATCTTTTCAGAAGAAAGGGTTCAGAACTATGTTTTGCATTCCGAACAACAGGTTAGTAGAGGAAACATTTGATTAAAATTTGTTATTTAAAGAGAGAAAATGTGTATGTACAGTAGAGAATATGATAATGGAAGAAATTGAGAGCCAGTAAAAAAATAGAAGGAAAATTTTGGATTTGGAGATTTGGGATTTAAGAGTAATGATGGAGCTGCAGAAGGAGAAAGGCTAGGGATAGAACAAAAATAAAATATAAAGAATTGAAAACTTGTAAAGCCAAACATAGCTAAATCAGTAGAACGAAAGTTTGAAGGGAAATTAGAGGTTGTGAAAGATGTAGGAATTAGTAGCAAAACTCTTATATGTTTCCTCTTAAGAAAAGCGTGGGGAAAAATGATAAAAGGACAGAGAGGGAAGACTGGGACATTCCCTAGGTTCCCTTCAGTAGATAGAGACAGAAACACAGATGACTAATTCTTAGGTTAGTTTAAGGTGCAGAGGAGCAGACACAATAATATGAAAGATGGGCAAAGAAGTGAAGGATATAGCTGAAATTAGAGACCATAGTGATAACGGGGGGAGTAAGGTTAGGGAGGGAAGGACGAGTCTGTGAGCATCACAAAATCAGAGAGGATGATAGCTCGGAGATCATAAATACGAATGAGTGACAGGCTGTGGAAGAGTGAGGGGCAGTGAAGGAGAACAAGAGGTGATCTGATAGAAAAGCATGAGAACTTGAAGATAAATAGAATGAGCTGCTTCTGATTTTTTTCTTTACTTTCCCATTTAAACAAATAAATGCTTTACCATATGATACAGTTTTCTTAATACTTAAACCTCTTAATTGAACTTTAACTAGTTTTATTTTGCACTTTCAAATATGGTTCTAAAGGTTGCCTCTGTGTACTATTAGGAAAAAGGAACTTACTCCAAAGAAACTGTCAGGAATACCAGTAACCAAGGATAGATTTTCCCAGCAGAGAGAAGGATAACTTGACGTTTGCAACCTAATTAACCAGTTTAGCTTTATGTATTCAATATAAGTGCATAAAAATTAAACATTGTATCGGTGGCTGTCTCTGATGTATCCAGCTCCACCAGTATGCTGATAGTGTTGGCTCATATCTTTTCTTGATGATATTTGATTATAATTTTCCGAGTGTACCAGATCTGCTTAGCGCCGTCCAAAATACAATGGCACAAAGATATAAATACTAATGGAGAAAGTGCACCATTGGGGAACGCCCATCATAACCTGAAACTAATTGCTTTATGTACATGAGCGTTAAGCAAAGAATCTTGGCTTTTGCGTGAAGTTTGATTTTTTTTTCCAGAATACTCATGCCCTAGATATTTTTTCATCTTATAGCTTATTGTATGACACAGACAACATATAAAATGAAGCACAAATTGTTACTTGCTACAAATTAAGCTGAAGAAGATCTGTGTCTGATCATCCTAAAGCTGTGAATCGAACTTTCATGGATGGATGATTTTATTTCAAGTCACTTCTTTTCATTTCAGTTGCCCCAACTATGGACTTCATTTCAGAAGGGCTTAAGATGTGAGTGCAGGCAGTTTTGACATAAGTTATATGAATGAGTGTCATGGTGGGGGAGTTACCTCAGATGTGAGATCAGTATTTGTGCAAATGGTAACTCCACCACACAAATAAATTCCTGAGTGACATGAATATCCCAAAGGGATTACAGAAGAATAGGAGAAAAAGTGTACAGAAGACCACAAAGAAAAAAAGAATTACTGAGAAACACTAAGTTCCCATATGAAACACAACTTTTAAAGTGTGATATTGCACTGTGATGCATATGTCTCTCATACATGTAACTTGGAGATGATACACTGTTATTAGAGACTTATCATGCCTGATGTGCAATGCAGAGGCGTTTGCTTTGATGAATTGGAATTTGCTGTCATGAATCCAATGGCAGCAATGAGACACATCACTACCACAGCATTGAGAGGCTTATAGCTGTAATTACCCTATATTAATATATAGACGTGTACAGGACAGAAGCAAATCTTTATCTATTTGTGTCCTCTACTGCAAAATTCTTATTTCCTTCAATGTTTTATACTGCCTCTGTGATTCAAACTTAATCCTGCATATCAAAATAACACTTAGTCTTTATAGCTACACTAAGTGTTCATATCACTAAACATGTATATTATTCTAGACTTATTTCTGTGAGATTTATGCATCCTGTATGAAGAAGCAGAGGGAGAGAGAAGTGAGAATTTCTTCCCTGCTTAAAAAGGATTTTAGCTATTCAAAATATCTGAGAACAGTAGAAAAAGAAACAAAAAGGAAAACAGTAAATCGTAGGAGATGAATTCTTTGTTATAAGACACATATTCATTGGAGAAAAAAAAGAGCTGGAAATATTTTAAAATTGCACATATACAAGTTACAGCTGCTCTGGCTATCCTGTGTGTCATTCAGTTTTAAAACAGACAGCTTGGCTCTGTTTATGCAATTTTAGAAATGTCAGACTCTTCCTTAGAAATAATGCAAATGCGACTTGCGAAAAGGCTCCAGATATGGGAAGTCACAAGGAGTTGTGCAATTTTATGAAGTTTTTAAAGTTCTGCTTAAAATTCTAGGGAAAGGAAATAAAAAAAAATAAAATCTCTGTTCATAATTATAGAAGATTTGAAAACGTAAATAATATTAAACATATATGTCTCTCTTTTTACAGAGATGCACAAATTACTGGGCAAATTATCAATGTATGATTGCCTTACTCTTTTTTGGCAGGTTTTCATGAAGATCAGAAGTAGGACAGGATCTGACCAAGTCTGGCTATTTATGAGGATGTTATCCACACTTGGGCAAACTGTATGTGTAATATACAGGTATAAGGTGTAGTCTAAGGACAGCCTGGAGACCTTCTTCAAAACCAGGCATGCCTGTGGTATAGCTTGCAAACTTGCAAGTACTGTCTTTTGTAGAGCAGTTTGGATGTTCGCCATGTGTCTGGGCATGCCCAGGCAGGCAGCACACAAACTATGAGACTATCATGAACATAGGAGGAAAATAAAAGCTGTGAGCACACCACTTGCAAATGCTGTAGAGACCAAACTTTCTGAACAGTTGTAGAAACATTCAGTAATGTGCTACCTCATTTTTTATTTATTTTTTTTTAAATGGGAAGGAGTTGATAATAAAGTAGTGGATAGATTTAGCTAGATTCACTACAGCTAAATCTAGCTTAAAATCTATACTTAAAAGTGCCAACAACTAGAAACAATACTATCTAAGCTGCCTTCCCACTCTGTTTAGAACAAAATACTTCTGAAAACTATTACATTTGTCTATTCATAAAGTATCTTACCACTTGATTTTTTTAGTACTTCGATTTTTAAAAGTTATCTTCCTGGTTTAATATAGACAGAAAAAAAACCCTCAACCTAACTCTGGCTTTATGTTTTGGTCTGGGTTTTGGGTTGGTTTTTTGTGTTTTGTGTTTTGTTTTTTTTCTTCTTTATGTAGTTCTATTTAATATTAATCTATGTTACACTACCTGTGTATCTTGCTTGTGACATGCTATACCTGGTTCACTTTTTAATTTGTCTGAGCTTGTCTTATCATCAGAGATGTAGTCTGTTATTGATTAAATAATTCATTTAGCTGTCCCCAAGATGACAGATCTGCTTATTGTCACAAGAAAGTTGATATACTATACTTTGTTTACAAAGGTTGTACAACAGTCAGAAAGTAATGTATAACTACAACATTTTTATAGATTTTACATATTATGTGCATTTCATTAACCATTACATCCAGCAAGAAATGTATATTTATTTGATAAAAATTGAAATTGGCACTAAAATAACTCACGTTTATTGGTTGTGTTCAAAGTAAAGGGAAACAGGAAAAACTCACATGGTGAATTAGCTTATGTACGTTTTAAAAATCACATCAGGTTTTCTAAGCTCTCACATTTAACTCATTCAACACTGCTTTGGGAATGCACAAAAATTTCCTCCAGCCTTGTAAAGTTTCACTGTGAGCATATAGTATACTGAGTATAGCCATGGACATATACCAATTTCGCTTCTCTGGATGAACTTCTCACATGTATTCAATGGGTTAAGAAGAGTTTATCTCATTAATCCTGTGCTTTAAAATATAATCCTGTTCCTACTTTGACACTACATTGAAGCAGACATATTTTAAAGTGACAGTTCTAAGAAATACTATTCTTTCTTCACCCTCCCCCTTCTCTGCTTAGAATCCTACCCAGAACCTGGATTAACATATTGATTAAAAAAGTGATCATCCTCACCATCTTCTTTTCCAGCTACAGATCTCCAGCCAAGCCCCAGTTTATTCTCCACTCATGAAACACACACTTTTTTCAGGGTCTGTTTCAGAATCAGGCTCCCCAGGGACTTCGAAGATTTGGATACGAAGGGCAACAAGAAGGGAGAACACCGGGCTGGGAGGTGTGCTCAGCACCCCACTGCCATCCCGATGAAAATGCCATATACAGCAGCGACATTTGCAAGTAATTATTGTAAAAGAATAGTAGGAATGGTGAACTTTTCATATTTGAAAATTGTTCGTTCTTACATTCGGGCCTGATGCACTACTTCATCTTGTCAGCTAAACCAAAATATAAATGCCTTGATTTCAATTTAATAAATTCAGAGAAACAAAAAAGGAGTATGGTAGGGATTATTCAAAGCCTCCAAAATTTTCCTAATTCTCAAGGCATTTCCTTTCTTTATGTAAATATATTTTGCAGATGTTGAGTGTTTTCTTTTTAGCAAAAGACACTGAAGAAATTAGCAAATATGCTAACTAGCAAAACCACGTGAGTCAATCTCCAAGTGCAATGTGATATGTAGGTACAGGAGTTTATAGCAAGAGTTTATAGCAATACTAAATGATCAGCAAAAAATGTGCTTAGACTGCAACAGTAAAACAAGAATACTGAAAGTTAAGAAGTTTGAAAATACACTATTTCACTTTCTAGGCAAAAATGTTCATTGTATTCTATTTATATATTAATTGTGTATCAAATTACTTTGGATGTACCAAAAATTTACCCTGTGATGTTCAGTGCTCTATTATAATTCACAAAACCATGTCTCCTCGCTTTCTAAAGGAGCTAAATCAAGAGATTTTTATTGTTTTTAGAACTCAAATAAAAAATACATACATTAGATTTATAAAGATGTACGTTTATGGATGTCTATGTCTACTTACATACTGCATATATAGTGTACCTAATATGTATATTAATGAAACATGTAAATAAGCAATTTCAAGCCATAATAACTACCTACGTTTTTGCATAACATGTCAGTATTTTCTCCCAAGTTTTTAGTGTTATTTTTCTCACAAAATTTAAACATTATTGATGCATATAATTCTGTAGAAGTCTCCAGTGGATTCGAATTATACGTACAGATTTTCAATTTATATATTTGTCATTTCTATAAGACTTCATACACTTTGTTTCAGTAGAAACAATGATTCATATGTGAAGAAAAAATTTAAAAATACATTTTCATAAAAAGGGCACAAATTATTGATAAACACATCTATGTTTGCAGATTGGTTATTTCTCAGAGGTTATTTGGGGTCATAATTGTAAATCTCATTACCTTGCTTGAAGGAGAAGGTCTCTTTCATTATTACGGTGCTGAGGTCCATATCCCTGAAGCTAATTGCAAGGTATTGCTTCAGAGTTCTAATTGTTTGCCATCAAAATAGCTGTGTAAGCTTGATTAACAGTGTTCAGCAACATTCATAATAGTCCAAGCCTGGTCCTGCATAAAATAGAAACTGGGAAAAAATCAATAAGATTTAATAAGATCAGGAACAATCACTTACAATAGTACATCAATCACACAAAGTAATAGGTGCAGGATTTGATAGGGTCCTGAACTGCCTGAGAGATTCATAACCAGTACTCGTTAATGATTTGTTCATTTGCATTTTATCAATCCAGCTACAGCTGACAAGCAGAAGGAGCAGTAAGGAAATATGTTGACTTAAACTCATCAGAGTTTGCAATTAAAAAAATAACAGATAACTTAATAGGGAAATCAGAAGTAGCTATAGATGTGGAATGCGTATGTATATACATGTGTAGATGTACTCTTTTTTGCTGTGGGATTATAATAAATTACCACACCATAGTGGCTGTTAGAATTCCCATAATCCCTCAGAAAGTCTACTTATGTCTGAGAAAAAGTACAACAAAATATAAATTTTTAAATTCTCCTCGGTGCTTCACAATGTTGCTCTCTCATTGCATTTCACATAGTGTAGTGCCATCACAATATTTAATATGAAACATGCATATTGCCTTGTTTTCGTACCCTTTTAAATAAATAAAGCCCTGGGCTTTGCCTTGGGCCAAACCCATATCAAACACAAAACCAATAATAATGAGATGGCTTTCTGGTGATTATTATTTAGCATTATATCCTATATCAGCAGATTTTATGTCTTTCTAAAGTAATTAAGTTTTGTTTACTATCTGAACATTTTTTAAAATTGTCATGAATAAACATCAGATCTCATTTATCCAGACTCTTGCCTGTTTGTAATGCATCAATCTTTTGTTTAAAATAAGAAACCCAGAGCCAAGCCAAACTAAAACGCTACAAAAAAACATGAGCTGCCTTGTGTGGGGATGAGTTATTTAGAGAGCGATCTTGTGAGACTATCTGCGAAGCATGTTTGTTTGCCTGTGTTTGTTGGGTCCGTTTTGATGAGTGTCTCATTATAAACCAGATTACATACCTCCCTTTTCTGAGGAGCAGTTTGCTCTGTTAGATGCAGTAATTCTAATTTATATCCCAATTAACGTGTTTCTCTAGTATCCTGCCTTTCTGTGTCCTTTCAACATTTTTTTTTTTCCAGACAAAGCCTTAAAATACTATTTTTTTGTCTCCTAAGAGTAGCTTTTGACCCAAAACATGTATCGTTTATTTGTAGGATCCCCTTAGTTGCCCTTTTTGGTCAGCTTCTACATTTTAAAAGGAGAGCAGCAAATTCTAAATCAATATATGCTCCTGTCACACCATCTTCTACTACGACAGCATCTAGTACCAGTACAAAGACAAGGCTTCCTTAATGCGTGGTGGTTTAAACTAGATTGCCACGCAGGAGTATGATATGGCAAGACCTGAATTTGGGTTTTGTGTGCTACATCGGGCCCTCTGGCCTCAGAGATTGTAATGGAGGAACTTCCCAGGTTAGGTGGCACTATGATTTTTGAGGTAAGAGGACGACTGAGCTTACAGGCTGACTGCTGCTGTGATTTTAAGGTTGCACCACCACCATGTCAGTCGTATGCGTTTCGTGGAGGAAGAATTAGCAGGTTGGTGGCTTTGTCAGAAAATTGGCTCAATCTCTAACTGGATTTCAGAAACTATATTCTCTAAACTGCTATTCTGGGACATGTAAAAACTATCAGCTAGTGTATTAATCGTGGATTAGTCGTAATAACTATTAATTTTATAGTACTTTCAATTTTTTATAACTTTACAAATATATCCTGAACTGGATAATTAAATCCACGAGCTATATTAAAATCAGAGTAGTAATAAAAGAAATGGGATGATTTGCAACAATAATTCTTGTGAAGAGAATATTCTTTTTTCTCTTTCTGAGCTGGCCATGAATAATTTGTGATTTTTATGAATATGTTTGTTTCAGTAAATGGATGTTTCATGGAGAAAAACTACAGCTTCTGAATTTGTTAGATATTCCTGGATAAAAATATTAATTTGACTATTAGGTGTGCGTGATTCAACAGCTGTGCTATTAATTTCTCTGAGTAGGTTTGATAAAATAGTTCCCTTGACAGCTGCTGCTCCAGCCTCCTCCATAAGTTGCTGCCCATGAGTCACAGATGCCCTGTAGCACCTCCTAAACTGCTGGAGTCACCAACTAGAAACAAGCCAGAGCTGATTTCCATTCAGGTTGAGTTTAGGTTGCAAAGTCTAGCAAGAGCTAAAATGTGTCCCCTTCAACCATTACCGCAATGAGGACAGTAACCTCAGAAAAGGGAAACACAGATAACTGGAACAGTTGCCTTTTCAATTTTCTGGCAGATGTGAGTTAACACCTTCAGTATCAAGCTACGTTTTCTATTCCTTGATGAAGCATGTGTTGTTATTTTAGGAACAAACCTTAATCTCTGTCTGTTGTTCCTGCAATGCAGCCTGCAAACCTCTTTAAAGAAAAGAAAGTTTAGTAGAAAATTTCTTTCAACACCCTGCCTCAGATTCCCCAAATCCACGAGGACAAGGCCAATTGCTTTTAATTTCTAATTGGTTGCCTGTTTTCAGATGTACAGGTACATGGTACCCAATATAAGCTTTCTGCAAAGTGTAAGACCTTTTTGAGGGACAATTGTGTGACTCATGGAATGGCGATGGACTCATGTTGTCTGGCTGTGGCTGGGGGCTGTGCCTTTTAGTAGCACTTCCATTTGTGGGAAATCCTGAGCCATGGAGTCTGGTGCAGCACAGTCTGGCAGCATCTCTCTGGCTCTGTGGCACAGGTCAGATAGATCCTAGATTGTCTCAACCACTGTTTCCTCTGATTTACTTTTTTTTTTTTGCATTCCACAAGAGCTATATTATTTACCCCGTGCTTGTGATGACTCATAGAATCTAAAAATACTACGTTGCAAAGCTTATGTTTTTGCTTAAAAAAAATACACCAGAACACAGGCTTTAGAAGCAGTTTTCCTTGTCTCTTTCCAAAGTGTTGTATTAAAAAGTGCTTTAATATTGCTGCTGAACTTTTAGATGTGACATGATCACATTATTCTGGACTTTGTGAGTGTCTAAGTGTCTAATAGCACTATACTTCTGTTTCTTTGTAGAAAGAAGTAACTACGGAAAGTGCTTTCAATATTCTGGGTGAATAAGAAGCAATACACACCAACCTGGGCATTCTTCCACAGGAGGAAAAAACACGAAGGCAAGATCCAATTCTAGGCAACAACTGCTAGTCTGTAAAGACATGTCACACTGGAATGATTTCCACTCCCGAAAGGAAGACAGAGAAGAAAATATTTCAGTAGTATGGCACTGATTTGTGTACAACAAAGAAGCTTAAAAAAGTATTATGACCTGTGGCTGACAACTGGTCCGTACACCAATTGTGATACCCACAGACTTGGCAAATGAGGATCAGAATTTACAGTGGCTGCAAAGCAGGTTTGCAGACAAGGCTCAAAATATAAACTTATGCCTATGAAATTCTAAACGTTACACATGTGCTGACATGCATCTTCAAGGCCTAGTTTTGAAATGAACAAATTAAAAGCAATGCAAATTCTGAAGAGGGTATTTCAGACAACACTGATACCGACCAGAGCCTGAAATCTCCATCTTTCAGTGAATTCCAGCTTGGAAGGCTGTATGTTTGACTTCTATTCTTTCAAGCTTTTGCCCTAGAATATTTAAAACATAAGCTTAATTTTCTTCCTTTTCTTCTTCTTCTTCTTCTTCTTCTTCTTCTTCTTCTTCTTCTTCTTCTTCTTCTTCTTCTTCTTCTTTTTAAACTTGTCACCATGTTGTCATTTTTTGTCATGTATATTATTCCAGAAGGATTTGATGTCTGGAGTGATTGCATAAATCAACTCAACTATGTCACTACTTATAAGTTTGCAATGTGTTAACTCTCTTCATAATTTACATAATGTTTAAATAATATACCTTCTTTTTCCCTTATCCCTACATTAATGTGATTAGAATCAGTGGAAGCGCTGTAATTTTCTTGTAAGGTGTGCTTTCCACCTACGCTTGCTTATTACAAGAAGTATCATTTCTAAAACTAGCAGCCTCTGATCATTTTAGCTGTCAAAAATTATTTTTTTCCAAGAACGAAAATACTTTATAGAATATATTATTGTTTCTACTTAGTATTCCCGTTAAGGTAAACAAACAACAGAAAATGGTTGCTTTGTCTTATTTATTTCCATGCCTGCATCTAACTGTAAGTAGTAGTAGAATACATCTTCTGATATATTATGCAATTAAATTGATGGATGGTTAATTGAGTCAGTATGGCATACCATATGTGTACTCCTGACCTGAATGTCACTGGTCAGATTAAGGCTTCACACATTTGGCCAAAGAACATATGCTGTTATTGAGAATGTGGCTCTAGATGGGATAAGGATTTTAGTCCATTGAAAAAATTATCATAACTGGCTTTGCTCTTTGGTTGTTGGAGCCCTGACTCCTTAGGAGTCTAGCTGTAAAGGACTTTAAAAATAATGAAAGTTATTAATTAAAAGCTTACTGACATCACGCCCATTAACTTTGGCAGGCTCTTTCATTAATTTATTTGATCTCTCATTACATGACATATCCTCATCATAGTATTTGTGCCTTTGCACATCAAGCTTTAGATCTTACTCGATTTTACTTTGTGTTTAGTCTTTTTTTTCACTATTATTCCAAACAACTTTTTTTAAAGAAATAAAATATTTTCCTTATTGGTAGGCATGATACATACGTAAGCAATAAAGTAGCAGAAGGAGGGGAGCTCATATATCTTTAACGACAGTGACACGTAGACATCAAAACACATACGGACTCTCACACAGAAACACGCATGTATATATAGTTACATCACAATTGCAAATAACAGGTATTTTTAGAAGTGTCTTACTAAAACGTTTTCACAATGATTAGTCGTAGTTTTTTGGCAGATTTAATATTTCTGTTTTATCTTATTTATCTAAATAATATTTAATGACACTCTATTTTTTGTCAGCTATTTTGCATATTTTTCTTCTCAACCAGCTATTATGGAAGCTATTTTAGCTTCACAAATGTTTTAAAGTAAATTATGTTATTTTACAAAATTATTGCAGTAGAACATACATCTGCGCAATAATGTTTTATCTTTGACATTGCTTTGATGACTCATCCATTTTGACAGGTAACTGTCTGCTTTAAAGCTATTTAGTTTGCATCAACACTGAGATAAAACGAGACTTGAACAATATGTACCGTAGAAGCAAAAAATATACTGTCATTACATGTTTAGAAAAACAAAGATTTGTAATGGGAAAAACAGCTAATAGAGAAATATCTTTAATTCAGTCATTGTTTACTATAGCAAACTTGTGTATCCTTTGTCCACTGATTTAACCTAGAGAAAGAGTAGTACTGTCTCTGCTGCATAATTTGTTACTGCCACATTGAGAAAGATTATGATAATGTACATATAACAAAATTGACAACAATGGAGGGTCCTGTAATTGTGAACTAAATTCAAGGAGGCTGCTCTGAGCATGAGAACGAACAGTGTCTTCATTATGATTAGCTTACCTTTTCAAGTGTTCTGCTAGGAACCTCTATCACGTAAATTGAGGCAGGAACTTTATTATCATCACTATAGCAACTGCAGGGAATTTTATTTCAAAACAGTTGGCTACCTGAAAATTTTCTTATGGTGGAAAGAACAGCCGACGATATATGCATTTTAATTCACTTTCATTTATACCTGTTTTGAAGTGTTCCATAAATGAGTGTAAGGCTTCTTTTTTTCTTAAAAAAAAGGACAAGATTTCCAGTTCCATCTTAAATTATTTTTCTTATCCAGCTGTTTCTACTAGAAGAAAAAGGTGCTGGCAGATTTTGGTTGTATCATTATATGTAAAATTTTAATTATGCTAAAATATGGAATATTTCAAATTGGCCCATTTAATGTACAATTCTCTTCATTATTTAATTTTTAAGTTTAGCTGTTACCTGACTTTTCTTTTGACTTTGATCTTAAATCACATAACCTTTCAGCAAGAATAGTGAAGTATGCATTTTTTTCATTATTATTTTTCCGTGGTGTTATTATGTTCTGTGCCTAAAGAAAAGGAATAACTACACAGATGAGTTTGTAGAGGATGTGAGTGAACTGTAGATGCACATAGAAATTGAATGCAAATACAAAGAAGTGTCTTTTTTTTGTCCATAAAAGGACTGATCACATGTTCACAGCTGGAATTTTTACGCAGAACCTTACTCTCCTAAAATTGCACAACCCCCCTATTGTTGCATTTCTGTAATTACAAAACTAGCATCATACTGCAGACAACAGTAATACTTCAGAAAATATACAAATGAATTTCTTTTTTATTCCTTTCTGCTCAGTGATATTCTGATTTTCTTTAAAATGAAGAGAGCAAAAAGACAGTGTTTTGAAATATGTGTTTGTTTAAATGAGCAGGGAGAAATGGAGAACTATTTCAGCTGCCCTGAAACCCTTTTCTTCCACAAAATATAGGAAGAGGTGTAAAAAATCTTATTATTTATGCATCGGGGATGGTGTTCCATTATGAAAGTGCTGTGCATCTCAAAGGTACCCCATATAACACATTTCAGTCACTGCTTTAACCAGTGCCCATTTTTTATTGAAAAATACAGTATAAAGTTTCCTTCAATCTGCATTAATGAAGAGATCACATGATGGGGCCTTCCTTAGCTCTCTTTGATATTCGCATCTTCCTTGTAGCCAAATCTTTCTAAACTCTTCCTAATAAAGAAGAATATTTTGTGCATTGGATTTCAGTGTGTTCTTCCTTCTACTATGAAATGGAAATATGTTCATTTGCTTTCACAGACAGTAAGGCATTTAAAGAGTTGCCGAAGATGAGAACGTAAGATTGAATGCAAAACAGTCAATGCAGTTGAATGTTTCGGATATTTCGCATGAGGCTCAGTTTCGTCTGACACAGTTTTAGGAATCTCACCAAGACACCTACCTTAAGAGTCAAGTTGTCCCAAGGTCCTTACATAATTCATGGGGAAAGGTTGACCCCCCAGAACATAATCAGAATTGCTCTCTGGAAGTGCCTTTCTTCTTCCATGGACTATCCAGGAGTTTAGGTTCATTGCACTCTTCCTTTACTAGCCCCGCTTCAGTAAAAATCCATCAGGGTCAAAATCTTTTCACTCACAAACCACTCACAGTGGAAAGATATATTTTTCAATTGCAATATG
Source organism: Rissa tridactyla (assembly GCF_028500815.1). NCBI lineage: Eukaryota > Metazoa > Chordata > Aves > Charadriiformes > Laridae > Rissa > Rissa tridactyla. The sequence goes on along the minus strand of NC_071467.1, from coordinate 34,189,147 downwards.
TTTGGGATTTTTGTTGAGTGGGGTTGGGGGTTGGGTTTTTAGGGTTTTTTTTGCGTTGTTTTGTTTGTTTGTTTGTTTGAGTTTTTTGGGGTGTTGTGGCTTTTTTTATCTACAAAAGCTTGAAAAATATGCAAAATCCCAGGGGGGCAGATCTTGAATGCATGGTTGTTAATGGGAGTTTTGCCAGCGATTCCCTCCCCAGGTCAATATTTCACCCTTGTGCACAAGTCAAAAGTCAATTAATGAATGTCTACGTCTTGGAAATGTGAGTGGGACAAGTCTGGGTAATTACATGAATGATTAGTGATAAAATTATTTTTTGGTGTTACTTAAACAATTGATAAAAGAACATTAGGTATTATAACCCATAAAAATGCAAGTGACTGCTTTGTGAAAGAAAGTGCTAGTGTTTTGAAAATCTCCCTCTAAACATTGCATTATTCATTGTAAAATGTTGTTCATCCATTTTGCAGCTTAAAATGTTTTTGAAATTGAGATCTCAATTTATTAAGGCAAATGATCTGTACGCTAATCCATTTGGGCCATCTCCAGTATTCTACGGAAGTCCCATCAGTGCCAGCCTTGCTCTACACGGATTCAACATTCTGCTAGCACGTATCCACTTGCAATGTTAGGACTTCTGCAATGTATAGAAAGCTATGTGCCTCTCAAGGCCCTGAGCACACCCACTGGCTGTGCCACCTCTTCACCCTCTCTAAGGGCTTAGGCTGCCTTTTCTCAGGGTCATCTCTGATACAGCAAAGCCGTGGGACTTGGTCGTTGCTACAGAAGGAAGAGCCTCATCAGGGGCTACCACCTCCCTTCACCTGGGAGCTGACTATATATTCAAGCCCTCTCCCTGGGGACACGCAGCAGTCTTTACCTCACTAATTCTGACCCTGACCCACTGACCTGACTTTATGGCTTGACTCTGGACCTGGCCCATCACTAGGGTCTTATCTGTGATCCCTGGGCTGAGGCTGATCCTAGTCCCCATCACAGATCCTGCCATGCACTTCTCATTGGGCACAGTGGGATGGCGCCTTGTCAGTGTAGCACTGACCCGCCAGCCTGACCATCACCCATGGACCCTGTCTCAAGTCCCCTTGCAGAGCAGCCCCCTCCCCCTGCTCCCTGGTAGAATAACTGCCAAGGGCCAGCCAGTAGGAGATAGGAAAGCAATGCTCCAACAGGAGCTATTCAAGAATGTCTTTTGTTCATTTTATTCTTGTTGTCTGCTTTGATAAACTTGCACCTGGAAAGATTTTTCTATCTAGAATGTCAGGTTTTGGTCAAGGCATAAGAGACAGTATGTGTATCCCAGCTTAGCAAACCACATGTTGATTGTCAAGAACATAGAAGAGCTGATTGAAATCCATTTTTGTTGGATACAGGGCAGTGACTTGAACCTGATCTGCTATACAGCCCCTTTATGTCCTCAGTTCTCATATACTCCTTCATGAGAAAATGTTCTACTTGAAAAAGCAGGCTTTGTGCCAGAAAATGGATGATTAACTCCACAACCAGAGGATTAAGGTGCTTGTTTGTGATTTTGGTTTAGGAATTCCAGCTTTGAATTTTGCTATAATGAATGTTTGTGCAAAACGGCACACCTCCAAAAGAAGGAGTCAGAGTAAATGTGGTCATACTCAAGGACTGGAGCATTGACCTGAGATGCTGGAACCTGGAAAGTGATTGCTTGAATCTCATTTCTCAAATGCAGATAAATGAAAGCAACAGCACACAACTGTCTATCAGAGGAAAGTTGAATGGTTTGTTCTCAATGGCTTGTCCTCAAACTCTGTTTATGAGGAAAAGAGAGATGTGTTGTGGTAAAGAATGCAAAATTTTAAATTTTTTCTTTGGAAATTCCAGCTCTTTCCTGTCTGTCCAAAGGGGTATCTTCTTCATATTCTGATGCACTAATATTACCACCTAAAACTTAAAAAAAAAAAAAAAAAAAATCACAGGCTGAGTTTCATGTCTGATCTCTCTTCTTGAGCGTCAAATGTAAACTTTGTCATAAGAAGTTTCTTTTCAACATTTCTGGTTCTCCACCATTTTCAAACTCTTGATATGTTGGGAATGATAACTCATGCATAATACATTAGGTGAAAATTCTATGTTTTTGCTTTTCATTCATTTAGGAATCAAATTAACCTTTTTTTTTATTGAGTATATTTTTATTCCTTGTAAAACAATCATTAAAACATTTGAAATAATAGAAGTGGAATAAGAAAGCATATCAAATATGTAGTTTTAATAATAGATTGCATTGTTAAGTCAGAAAGAATTAAGTAATTGTAGACAGTAAATATTTTAATGCATGTTCTCCTCGTGGCTTGTTAATTCAGTTACTTACATTAGAATAGTTGCATAAGAAAAACAACATTTTTTGCTAAATCACGTATTATAGAAAGCAGTTTTTTTTAAAGCTTATGCATTTAGGATACATATGAATGAACAATATTGTGTTTATATCTAATTTAAGAAACATGTTTCTAAGGAGTTAAGAATGCGTCCAGGACAGAAGAGAAGGGGAGGTATCTCATTTTGTTAGAAGAAAAAAGGGGCAAAGTTCCTCTAAGGTCACCTATTCAGGGTATGAGATTTGGACAGAGGAACATCCCTGAATCAGGAGCTCGACCAGTAGCAGCCCATGGGGTTGAGTGAAAACTCATCAGTCTGTTCAGTCGAGAACAGGAAGGAAGAAGGGAATGGTATGTTATAGACAGGTCTTTTTATTCAAGAACTTTTCTGATGGTAAAATACAGATAAAAAAATATTTCCATCTGAAGTATATAAATATTCTAACAAATATAGGGCACCTTTTTCAAAACCTTTGTAACTCCTATAAGCCTCAGTCCCATTAACTTTGGAAGTGATTTAGTTGCTTTTGAAAACCTAAGTTACATACCTACATAAAAAGTATTTTTAAAATAGTTACCAATACTCTGTCCTCAGTGCCTAAATAACTTGTAGTGCGAAAAAAAACCTACATAAGCACTGTCCAGAAAAAAAGGCATCACTTTAGTTGAATGCACAAGTCAGAAAGAATAGAATTAAGTTGTCTTTTAATTAAATATAAATAACACTTCACACTTTGAGTGACTCACCCAGTTTTCTTCGAGGGAGTCCCTGCAGAGTGATGCTGTTATACCTCTTGAGGCACAATATGAGAAATTCCCCAGAGAAATAAAGTCATCAGTATGTTTCGTGAGCCACTGCCACTCATCATTCAACTGGAGCTCTCAGTGCTACTTCTCCTGACCTTGGTGAAAACACCAGTGTAGCACAAACACCACCACCAGAAAAAAAAATCCTCTTGCTTCCCAGGGACTTCATGAATATAGGAGGAATTAGAGAGAGTTGAGAGAGAGCATTACTGACACAGTGCCTCTCCAGAGCACCCCTCTCTCTCCCCTCTGCTGAAGGCAATTGCCAGCTCCTGGGATGGAGAGTCATCTCATTTCCCTAAGAGCTGCAAAGAGCCAGCATTCTCTGCACCCTCATTGCACAGACTAACTCTTATATGTATGTGGTATTTTGGCCATCTGGAAGGGGACAGAGGACAGCTCTGTGTCACCTTCAAGACCTCTTGTCCCTTCATTTGCAGTATAATTGGGAAATACACACTTGGAAGAGACCATTTCTTCCCTCCTTCCTAGTAAGAGAGTACAGATCAATGGTGAGTAACAGAGACCAGCACTTTTACAGGATTCAACCTCAGGAACAGATTTCTGCTCTTTACTGTACTTTGGTTTGGCTGATTTTTATGCATTAGTACAGCAGAGACTTTTCAATATTCAAATGGATGCCAAGCACAGTAGTATAGTGCATTAACCTTTCCCTTTGAGATGTTTTAGTTCAATTGGTGGCAGAGAAAAACCACAAACTGTGGCACAACTGTCAGTCTCGTAAATGATTTGTGACTGTGTAAATGCAGACGCCACAGCTGTCATGTAATCTGCACACAGGCTATACTGGGAATGTAACTCAGACCCTTCTGCTCCAAGAACATGGGCCTTTTCCATTTGTACTGTTCCATTAGCTGTTGAAATGGCTTAAAACTAGAACAATTTATCCTTTCCCTTTTGAACTTTAGCAAAATAGGACAGAGCTCTGAACCAGCTTTCATTTACAAACCAAAATTCTCCCAATGTGATTTTCTAAAGCAAACATTTAAATCCAGTGATATCTAAATAGCTGTCAACAGTATTATAGAGAGCTGTACAAAACTTTAAAAGTAAAGCCCAGAAACAGATACATTTTCCTGGTTTCAAGTGTCATTGCAAACCACAGATTCATGAACCTGGATTGAGTATAACATCTAATTTATGGGTTTGGGTGGAAACCACCTAAAAGCTGCAAATGCCTTGGAGCTTTTATTGTAAAAGACCCAAAATTGCAATTCTGGCTAAGATTTGCTTTTTGAGGGAGTTCGTTTGAACCAAAAAAAATCACAAAGCAGTGCTAGGGAGAAATGAAACCATGTAAACCAAAGTCAGCAAGCCATGCACCAACATTTTGGAATCAAAACAAAGCACAGATCTCATGCACTTCCTTTGCAGGCCCAAGACAGAGGAGAGTCTAAAAGCCCACTAGGTATATACTTCCGTCCAGTAGAAGACAAGTTGGCTACCTACCCTCCTCTCTGTTAAAGAGCGATCCAAAGATCAAAAGTATTTTTACAGGCCACAGGAGTCAGAAACATAAACAAGTATGAAAGAAATCTGCAAATCCCTTATTAGTTCCTGATAAAAGGTGGCGATGCTGACTCCACTTCTAAGTATTTATTCCTATCTAGGAATAAAGCAACATTTTTCTTCAACTTAATATGGAGGTATTCTAAAAGTGTTAAAGGAAACAAGATTTTCTCAGCTGCTCCATTTGAACGTAACAGTTGTGCTGCATACAATTTTGCACTTTCTTTACTTTTTTATATTCAGGGACAGTTTGCAATTCTTTCCACCACCCCACCCCAATTCATTGAGCCTATAGGTTTTCAGGCAATTGTATAGCAAAGACTAGAACAGAGATGTAGTGCTTAGTTGTTGCTTCCAAACTCTAGACTGCCAGTAACTTAATGAACCCTCTGGAGATATGCTCCCATGTGGAGCAGGTTGTGTCTGTGCTTGAGGAGGTTTAAATTAGTTATTTCTTAGAATACCCTGTGATGAAGGCACTGCTACCAACTGCTTTTCTTGTCACTAGCTCGTCAGGGCAATAAACCAATTAGTTGTTGCTATAGTAAGGGTCATTTCTTACTATTTTAAATTCTTCATAGGGATACACAGCACCGCATATTTACAGAGTCAGCATTTTCAGTTCATTATGATTGCAAATGAATGTATCTCTTCACAGCAGTTTTGTTGTCAAAAAGGACTTGTTACGTAGCTGTTTTATGAAACGCTAGCATAATATGGAGGTGTGGGGTAGGAAGGAAGAGAGCAGGAGGTAGTCTGCTTCTTGAGATACTTCAACCATTCATTTTTTATGAATGCTTTTGAAAAATATTTGGTCCTCAATTAGAAGTAGCCACATGCTGCTCCTAAATCACTGTTGGAAAGAAATGCCAGTATATGCCAGAACTACAGCTTGCATCCTTCCGGAGGTTTAAGGTTTCTCCTTTTAAACTCCCATCTACCCCTGAAAATCAAATGTGCTTGAGAATTTAGACTGTGTCTTTTGGTTTGTATGACTGACCATGTACTTACAGCTTTGGGAGGAGGCATCAGAACCTTGATTTGATGGCACCTTACAGCGTGCCATGGTCCTTGGAAAGACCTGAAGACCCTTATCTTTTAATATGTTTTCAACAGAAATCTGGAAGGCTTGGCTCCAGGAATGATCTCATACAGAGTAAGTAACTAACTCACGTGTTAATTGCCATGGAACCATGTCACAACACTACCACTGGGGTAATGAGCCTGACAGATACAGTTGCCAATGTCAGGCATGCAACTGGCAGCATAGTGCTGTGGTTTAACTCTGTTGGGCAGCTCAGCCCCATGCAGCCACTTGCTCACTCCCCTCCAGTGGGATGGGGGAAAGAATAGGAAGGGTAAAAGTGAGAAAAATGGTGGGTTGACATGAAGAAAGTTTAATAGGTAAAGCAAAAGTTGCACGTGCAAGCAAAGCGAAATAAGAAATTAACTTTCCAGACGTTTAACCGTTTCCAGGAAAGCAGAGCTCCATCATGTGTAATGGTTACGTAGAAAGACAGACACGGTCACACCAAATGTCCCTCCCTTCCTCCTTCCCCACAGCTTTTATTGCTGAGAATGAAGTCATACAGTATGGGATATCCGTTTGGTCAGTTGGGGTCAGCTGTCGCAGCTGTGTCCCTGCCCAACTTCTTGAGCACCGTCAGCCTACTCAACTGAGAAGCAGAAAAAGCCTTGACACTGTATAAGCACAGTTCCGCAAAAACTAAAACATTCCTATGCTATCCACACTGTTTTGGTCACAAATCCAGAACACAGCACCATACGAGCTACTATGAAGAAAGTTAACTCTATCACAGCCAAACCCAGTACAATTGTTCAGGCTCCCAGAAGAGCCATCACCACCAAAATCCTTGGATACTGCATTTATCTGTTGGGCATTTGTCATGTGATTCAGGTAAGATGTAACAATTAGAATTAGCATTCAGACCTTACACTAAAATTAAGCCCAGGTCCCTTCTTAGTTGATTTGAGCAGCTGACAAGTATGGCAGTTGTGAAGAGCTTTCTTTGCTGTAGATAACTTGTCCTGGGTGACATTTGGGCTCTAGGAAAAGAATTTTCATGAGGACAAGCATAAAAGTAAGTTCCTGCTCTGGTGAAGGTTGACTTTCACAACCATAATTTCCTTAGGCATGCTCTGGAGTCCCAAAGAGATAATAAACAGAGTCAACAAAATGGGCATGAAAATGAGCCTTCTTCTTCCTTTTGTGCCTCTCACACAAAGTAATTCAGAAACAATACCAACACTAACACTAAAAGCATACTTCAGTTCCAGTACCTAGAGAGAATACCCTGGATATTGGAACCTAAAAAGTTTTCGTACAATACTTTTTCTTGATACACAGCCTCTTAAAGTGCTGCAGGATGCAAATGGAAGAGTACCTTGCCTCTTTCTTGTAAATGACTTGAAAAGACAAGGGAACATCCTGATTTTTCCTACCCCTTTGTTGTATTGTATCTATCTTTCATTTTATATATTTGAATGTTTAATTCCACTGAAGCTTCCCGTTCTTTAGTTCCATAAGAAAATTGATGTTAGGTCCTATTGAAACTCCTGAATTTCCAAAAATTTTAGAGTCTGGTATTTCTGTTTTTAAAGACATAACAAAGATATCATTACTGAAGGAACCAGAAAAGCCACGGAATTAAAGGTAAGCTGCCAGCCACAAAATGACAGAAGGGAATAAAGGGAAGAAAACTAAATTTTTGGGTAATATTTCTAATCACCTTAGTCAGAAATGTTCCTTAATGGGGAATTCCTCTTCATGAAGCATAGAAGACAAGTTAGGGGGAGACTGGTATAATGATACTTCCAGTGCTGCCAGAATTGAAGGCTTTGCCTGTTGCTTTGTGTCTGAGTCAAAACCATTTTGGTACCTTCCTGGGCTCTCCTTCCTAGAACAGACTTCTAAAGCTCTAAAGAGTTGCTTTTGAGGACAGTTCAACTTCCCTCATGCGGTTCAGGAAGCTCAAGAGATCAGGATTCCCACTAGGATCAGAAGTGGACACTAAAGGCCTCAGACTGGTGAAGTGTCATGATGCAGAAGTAAAGCATATAGCAAACTGGGAGGCTTGAACAGATTCAATAGCTCATCCAAGGATAGCAAATCTCAGCTCCTTGCATCTCTGGAGCCATGGTGGAAAGGATCACTCCAAACTTTTCCAATATTTGTTAATTTTTACCATGAGTAGGAAACGCCATTTGCTTTTGCATGTGCAGTTGAAGAAAGGAGACAGAAAAGCTCTCTGCAGCTATGAGACCGAGGCCTGAGGCAACTGGTGGTCTGAGGAAGGCTGTTATGTTTACTCTGATGACTCTTGCACTGACTCTGGGGAGGGACATCAAGCTAGCTGCAAAGAGTCCCACCAGGGTATAAAGGGTATATACAGAGAACAGGAAGGAAATGTGTTGCTATGTAAACAGTACCACCTCTTTTGAAGTAGGGAATTAATCCTGAATACATTCAGGACACAAGACCTGAAAGGCAGGCTTAGTGGGAGGTAATCTGCTCAATGCCCTTTCCTTTTGCACGGCTAGAAATAGCTACGGGATCTGCCTCAGTTTATCTGTCTTTTTTTTTTTTTTGTATCTACTTTTTAATAATACCTTGCATTTTATAGTGCCTTTCATCCTAATGATTCCTAAAATGCTGTACAAATTTAACAAACTGATATGTAAACTCTATACTGGGACTATTCCTCCACCACTGCAATGCAATCAGCACAGCAGTTCTTTAAGAATGAAAATATTGCTGTACATTGGTCATGACTGGCAGCTGTTCTTGACTTTATGTAAGTGGTGACATCTTCACAGCTCCTTCTGAAAATGATCCTTTGCAAGGTATGATACACTGAGTGGTATGTCCCTGGGAAATTGTGAATTTGAGGCAAACATTGTGTGAAAAACATATGTCCACATGTAGCTAAAGAGAAGGGCTAAGGAGTTGTCAGCTGCAGCTATGAACTACGTAGACTGATAATCTTGGTCCTAATCTTGACCATGGTCAAATTTACAGAGCTTTCATAGAATCCCAAAGGAATTCTCATGGGAAAAGCAGCAGTTCATTGAATGAGTGACTTCATTCTGCCTTTTCGTGGTGTTGCAGATGATAGGAGTATCTCCTACCAGTCTTCTTGAGAGGCAGGCTCATAAATACTGAGGAAACTGAATGGCTTGCCTGCCTGTTGAATGGAAATACATAGACATATCAGCCACAGAAATCAAGTGATCGTCAGGGGGGAAAAAAAAAAGAAAAAAAGACCTTCTTCCATGGACAACTAGGAGTGGGGAAGCACGTTAAAAAGCACCTTCTCATTCTCTCTTATTTCTGTGAAGCTCTAAGCCTCTGCAACCCTGCTCTCAATGTTTCCTTTTAAGGTCACTTCATGGGTGTTTTTGTACAGCAAGGTACAAAAATCTCTCTGATCTCTGCATGAAGGAGAGGAGGCTTCAGAAGTGACAGAGGGCAAGAAGCTCAGTACACGAACCTTCTATGTTCCTTTGAAAGGACAATGCTGAAGCCGGAAAAGATATACCCTATCTCAGGATCACAGGGTCAGCATAATTTTCCTGCTGCAACTTAACATGCTCGCTTTTGAAAATTTTGGCCCACAGAAGGCATTTAACTGAATTAATTTACTTTTGGTCACATCATCTCCTGTTTGGGTGAGCAATTACTAATGTGGAAGACATGTGGAAGTGGTAACACCATTTGGAGGGTGGAAGAATCTTGGCAGATCAGCAGCCTATCATTGAGGCTGTTAGCAACCTGTCTAACGTATCTATAATTCAAAATTTTGAAGCTCCTATGGTATGTATGTGAAAGGAGATTGCAGCCCTATGAATTTTATGCTTTGCTGTTGTCATATGGGTGGATGATGACACCAAATATTTGGTCTGGAACCGAGTATGCTGCATATTTATGCATTCGGAAACCTGAGCCAGACTAGAATGTTCAAATCATTTATGAATTTTTAGTAGTCTTCCTACTGTAAATGTTTAAAGCTGTAGCTTAGTAATAAGATATTTGATAGTAGCGCTCAAAAAGACACCACTTGAGAGTTATTAAAAAACATCTACAGAGCTTAAATGTTTTTAAGGAAAATAAAGTGATGTGGCCATCTTTCTTCTCCCTCTGAATAACCACAGAAGCAGCTAAATAGAGATGTAAACCAAACAGCTGAAAAGTCAGTTTGCAACTTGCATAAACCCAAATGAGATAAAATGGGTTCCAATTGTGTTTCAGTTCCAAATAAAGTATATTTTACATTAGAAGGTTTTATGTGTGTGTGCGCAAGCATATATATGAGTGTATGTGTGTGTGTATATTTACATACGTGTATACTTACATATATGTGTATTTACATATGCATGTGCGTATACACACTCACACATCTATATATAAAGACACACACATATCATTAAAAAAGCAACAAAAAAGGTTTGTATTGTGCCAATTGTTTTACCTGTGGTCATAATCTGCATCATCCTACCAGATATTGTTTTAGTAAAAAAAATGTGATGAGGCCACTAAAAGAACCAATTTATTATTTGTATAAAGTATTTATAATAATTGATTGTGTGCCATGGATTTGTGTAAACTTGTAATATGAAGGAAACCATCAAGAACACAATATTTATTTTCCTTGTCTAATGTGCCATAGTGTTTCCAAGATTGCAATGCTGCAAATAAGAGTAATGTCTGATGGGGCACATTGAACAGTTCCCCAGAGACCCTGAAAGGACAGCATGTGATAACTTTCAGGGCTCCATTTATAACAGCAAGATTTTCTTTAATGTTTGCATGTTTCTAATATGACCTATGTAAAAATGATACGAAACTGCATGGAGAGAAGTATTTTTTCCTATTGCATTAATTTTAATTGGCTTTTGTTTTTCTTCACTGCTACAGTACTTGCTTTCCTCCAGAAAGATGCATAAATGCTTAACCTAGCATAATTATGCGTATACATTCTTATTCCATTAGTAATTCGTGCTTTAATTATATTTATCATTTGGTCCACTGTATATTTGTGTGACTCAGAGTAATTTAAAAGTGTTTCATTTTCACAGGTTTCTACTATTTTTCTATAGATAAATTAGGAAAGCTTGGGAAATTGCATACTGAAAATTGAAATGAGGACTATACAATCCATTTTGAGACTTGCCTTTTGGTGTTTACCTCAAAGCATGCTTCTGTGTGTGTGCTTGATTTACATTTAGCAATATCTAAGTGCAAATAGTAATCATACACCAAAGTAAACCGGACTATATGCAATTGCTTCCTCTGTTTCTTCAATTGCAGTTGCAATCCCATAGATTCCAATCTTGACAGGTAGCATAATTAGAAAATTCTCTTTGTCTTATTAAATGTGACTCTTCTCAATAGAATTCACTTCATTGCAGGCAAAGAACAGAAAATATACTTCAAATCTAAAATGGGAAATCAAGGGGGACTGTTTTATTTTTATCTGTCTTTGTGCAAGCGACATTATTATCAAAGGATATTGTAATGCTGAAAATGTACTTTTGGGATTTAAATCACGTATTAGCCTGGAAAGCAAAAAGTGCTGTAGGGCCCATGCAATATATTTTCTCATTAATCTGATTGAAAGATTATCCTTCCTATAGCTATGAAAAGTCTAATACCCATATATCCATCTTTCCTGCTAGTAAAATTCAGCTTTGTGCGTAGTCATTGTCTCTTGTGTCTGAGGTCCTACACTCTTCTTCATTTCTCTGTATAAGCCTATCTGTATTAAAATAAATTCAGAACAGGCCGCCATTTCATGCACACATTTTGATTATTTCATAAGCTGCTGAGGAAAATGGAAGTATCAGCAAGTCATGCAGTTTTCTGGTAATGTAATGCTGTCATTACCTCAGTGGTCATGTGAAAAAGTTTAGCTATAATATCTTTGACAAATGTTCAGTGAGTCAAAACAGTGCATTTAAATGAAATGCAGATATGAATGAGCCATTATTACAATCACAACTTCAGCTTAGAAATTATTAAATATGAATATATACACTTTCACAGTAACCTGACATTTGTAATACGTAACTAGCTGTGCATTTCTCACCCCCCTCCTCCCGTTTTCCTCCCCATCATCCCCCAGATTGAGAACAGAGGAAGTCATTTTGATCAGAGGCTGCACACAGTAATTGAAGACACTCCTGATGATTTCATGCAATCAGAGTGGCACATTATTTGTGATGAAAATTAAGTAAAGAAGGAAAGCAGATTTATAGGTTGTCTTGCTTATGGTCAACTGCCTTTACAAAAGATTAGCAATTCTATTCTAACCACCCCAACTGCATATATACTTTTCCACATCGTAGATTTACTGAAATTTTCATATAACCTTAGTCATAACTTGCAGTACCTCATGATTTTAAGCTTTTAATGAAACTACAGAAGATGTCTTAAACTGAATGATTTCTATTCTGAGCTCTTTGAGTGCTGATAGCATGAACAGTATAGATGGCTCTAGCCATAACTGTCACACAGATAATATTCTTTTATGCCTCAAGACACTAAGATGGTGCTGCAGATAACCAAAAGGAATAAGCTGCCACCATCACTAATCTGCAGCTTTGAAACACTATAGCTTTTGCATGGTTAAGAGAAGGTAAAATCACCTAGAAGTGTAATATAGGAGACATTTTTAAGTGAACATAGAAGAGAGAACTAAAGGTTTTCATATTTTGTAATCTATATCCACTCTGGATCAAATCAACTATATCCCCCTTTTTGTGTGTTTATGGATAACAATTGCAAATGCAAAAGAAGCTGAAGCCTTTGAATCCTCCTAGGATACTTTATACTAATATAGTGAAATTGAAATATGGGGAATAGTTAGCCTTATTGTTCCCTTCAGAGTTTAACTTTCAAGATGTTTCATATAGAGTTTTTAGTTGGTTTTATAATACGTGTAGCAGATTTTGTCCACAATAATATCCACTTTGTGCCAGAGGAGTTTAATTTCTGTTGATTATTTTTCAATATGTAAAAGCAAAAGCTACTGAAACTTTAATAAGAGACTGAATTTTATTTACATTTGTCATAGTTAAGCTCACCAAATTAAAAATAAAACTATATAGGAGTAGGAAGTAATGTAAAAAGTAAAACTTTTACAAAGTTTGTTCCACTTTAAGGTGGAATTACCTACAAAAGCCTTGTTTATTCCTGTTCTTCAAAAATATTTCCGAACAAATGTTTTTAGCATTCGTGTTGCATATAATTACTCTTATTATTTGTCCTCTATAACACCTTATGTGTGCTACCTTTAAAAATTGATTTATAGTAAAGAAATAAAACCAAGGAAGCAGTATCATTTCTGCCACCTAGATTTTTTTCCACATACACTTTAGAAATCCCTAATCAAAAATCCTATTGTTGTGAGAATACAGCCTGACATGAAAGTGTCAGGGAAGCAGCGAAGGAAAAATGATGAACTAAACATCAGCAGAGTTGGACCCACTATAAAACACATTTTCTGGGTGTGTTTTTTAGATACTGTGGTACACTTTCCAGAGAAAAGAGAAATTCCACTTGAAAGTCTCAAGGAATATGCTCATTTTTTTTATTGAACACATGAACTTTCAATAATAGTCTGCTAATTTGTGCTCCAAAACACAATCTTTGTTGGGACAAAAATACAAAGCATGCAGGAAGCTATTAAATGCACAGCAGTATTTGAAATCGAACCACGGTGACTTGTTGTTATGGCATGCTGACATTATTGGTTCTTGTATAGAGTTACATAATGATCTCTGAAGCCAGATTTTAAAAATGATCTGTATAGCAGTTAAGGGACATCAAAACCTGGCTTCACCATCAACTTTCTAAACTCTGTGCTAAGCGATGCTTACGATTCTTCTGTGTAAACAACTGCATGCAGTTGAAACTAAACCAAAATAAGTCTAAATTTCTTCCCATTGCAAGAGGCATGTTGTGTAATAAAGCATTTCAAACTCTAATTAGAAATGGGATTTTAATCTCTCATCTTGCGATGGATTCAATTAATGCAGGTGTCTCCCCCCCTCAATTCCACTTGACTTCAGGTAGCTCTATAGCCTGTCATTGCTGCTTTTATGGCAAAAGCAGGTCTTCTGTCAATAGGTGATCTGGAAACCATGTATATTTTGATTGAGAAAAATCCCAAGTCCTGAGGAGAAACACTGAGTCAGAAACAGGAATTCATCCTCATTCTGTGACTCCACCCATTACCCTGTTACAAATTGTCTTAATATTAATTCCAGAATGATTTTAAAGGAGCTGCTCAGCAACAAGGCGTATTACTCGTGTGCATAGCACTGCCATTTACATATAAGAAATGTCATTTTTGGCCCCAGTAGTGGGTGAAGGAAAGGGATTTTTACTTACTGTTGTGCTGCTGCTGTTCACGCAGCCCATTGGAGTCTCACTGTCAGAAGAGCTCACAAACGGTCTAAAAGAAAGAACTGGCTGTAGGTTTATCCCTATCTATCTAGTTATATCTATTTACAAATCAGAGAAGAGGTATTATTTAAAATAGTTTGTCTGGAAAGTTAATATAGGGTCATCTCACAAATTAATTATCTTTTGTTTTCATTTGTAGTCATCACAAAACACCTGTTTTTGATCACTGTACATATTCAGTCCTTAAATTAAGATAGTTGAATGTTAATGAGAGAACACGATACGAGTATCTAGAAGATGTTTATTGTATACTAGCACAAAAATGCACCACAACACAGAAAGTGATCTGTGTGTTTGTCGTTAATGTGGCTCTATGCTGAGCTTTGCACTGTACCTTCTCTCCCTTTTCCAGGCAAAAGGTAATTTATTTCTTTTTTGTGTATGAATACTGTACAATGGATGAGTAGTCTGTGCTTGCAAGCTTTCCACGCTTGCATAGCTGAATAAAGGCATACAGTTTTCTAAGTTCTGTTCTTGTCCTGAGAGGTGTAAAAGATGCTCCTCCTCCATTTTCCAAAGGGTTTGAACCAACCCAGCCACTTTCCTTTTTTTTTCCCCTGTCTGTTCCTAAGTTGGCCTTGTGTTTGTGTTGCGACCAGACATGTTCTGTATCTAGATGTACAACACTTGTTTAGAGAGCAAGACAAAATTGCATATCGAAACAGAAGTGCCACACCAAACTCTATCAGTGCACTTCCTCCAAAAGCGCCTACTAAGGCAGCTGTCCTAAGTAAATCTGAACTTTAAAAATCTAAGTAAATCTAAATGCATCAACTTTACACATTGCCACTTGGGTTATTGCAAGTAAAGGCAATAGAAGTGATTAACAGAGAGTTTGGACTCACGTGATCAGGACTTTGGACTCACAAACAAAATCAAGAATTGTTAGTAAAAGAAACACATTGACACACTGGCCTGAGTGCAGCGGTGGCCGACCAAAGCGGTCAGCAGCTGGACAGGCTGAGAGAACTGGCTTGGTTCAGCCTTACGAAGAGAAGACAACTTAACTGCTGTCTATGATTTCCTAATTGGCAGGTTTAGAGAAGACATTCTGACTCATCTTTAAACTAGATGATCTCTAGCTGTCGCTTTCCATCTTAAAAAATTCTGTGATGTGATTATTTTGAAGTCTAGGTCAGTTAAGTTGGCTATTCAACTTCAAATTTTTACAAGTGCCTCCAAAAATGACATTTTCTGCATAGTTCAGAGAAGAAAAAGGTAATACACCTAAGTAGCATTGATCCTACAGAACAGAATAAGATCAAACAGAATGAAAATTAAAAACCTGCTAGTACTCATGCACAAAATTCAAACTTGAAATGTGTGGTTAAGTACCAGAGCTAACTGCTTAAGATATTATATTCATAATTTCACTTTCATGAAGATTCTCGAAGTGTCAGATGATACTTCCCAACCCATTATTACTAGGCTAAAAGGAATGGCATGTAACATTGAAAATATCTTTGAAACATTATGAGTGCTATTTGAAATTTCCAAATTACTTTTATCATATAATTTTGGCAGCACACCGGAATTAGTACAGTACTAGTAATATATATTGGAGAAGCAAGCACTGCATAGATGAGTTTATCAGTACTTGCATTTTATCAAGCATTATAGTCTGTTATTCTATGCAGTAGTAAAGCAATGATAAATAAGTCATGTGGTAAATATAATGTTATGGAAAATATGACTGCACAGCTCATCAGTTATATGCCATTTTGCTTTTTTAAAACTTACAATGCTTACACAGTATAGAATATAGACATTACAGCTGAATTTTTTAAAAGGGCAGATTAATTTATGACCAATAACAACATCTCTAGTTATATTGCAAAAATAAGCTTTATCAGATCTTATACTTCTGGACATAAACTGATCATTGAAAAGGTCAGGATATAATTTTTATGCACACACACAACTTTTTTCATTAGGTAAAGTTTTTGTTGTTGATGGTCCTTGCTTTGTGCTTTGTGGAAGCTAGAGAAACTCATCAGTAAAAGTAAAAGACCACTGCATCTGATAAGACTTTAATAAGTCTAGAACTTTCTTTATGATTCTAGAACATAGTTTCTTTCATCAAAATGAATACATGACCGTATCATGTCAATAGTCGCTGTAACTCTCTAGCAATTTTCTTTATGTGGAGGCTGGTAATGCTTCTAAATGAAAAATAATGCCATTTTCCCCTCATGCTTTGGGGAAATGAAATATTAGTGAGGGTACTATAAATCAAGCGTCCCAAGATTGCAGGAGAATCACATTGAAATAGGTTACCAGTTAGAAACCAAGGACTTTTGTTGTTACTATTGTTTGGATTTGCATTCCAGACAGATCTTGATCAGGAATATCTAGACAAACCTTATGGTGCAATATTGTATAAAAATATGAATAATTTTTGCCTTGTATAAATGTAAAACTCTGCTTTATTTACTTCAAGAATAGAGAACAAGAATAGTCAAACTAGGAAAAGAAAAAGTGGTCTCAATGTTAAGGCCTCTCTGTAGAATTTGATTCACTACAAAATAATTAAGTTGTTCTGAGTAGTTCCTTAAAGCAAAACCTTTTACAGTTGGTTGTTAATTAGTTTAGCCAATCTGAGAAACTTGTGCTCTTATCTTTAGAAGAACTGAGAGCTTTTAGCTGCAACTAATTTTAGTAGGAACTGCCTTCTGAGCACACAATATTTTAGAAAAATGTTATTAATCCTAAAAACTCAATCTGCCAGGTACTGCACCCAAATTTAGTGGATTATTTGGATGTTCCTCTCTCTATGCATTTTATATCTGTTGCAAAACAAGGACAGCAGTTTCCAGTGCATTCCATACATGCTGTGTAGATAAGCCCGCATATGTA
The DNA here is from genome assembly GCF_028500815.1 of Rissa tridactyla. Lineage (NCBI taxonomy): Eukaryota > Metazoa > Chordata > Aves > Charadriiformes > Laridae > Rissa > Rissa tridactyla. The sequence continues at coordinate 34,172,098 of NC_071467.1, read as the reverse complement.
TAGTATTTCAGTTCTGTGGTGATGAACCATAAAAAAGGCCATTATAAAATTAATAATTTCATATCCAGTGTTGGGTTTGGCTTGTGCCAGGTGAGCAGCCAATGGCAGGGGTAAAAAGAGACATTACACAGGCTCTGATTCTTTGAGCCTCTCTGTCTTATGCAATGAATCAGGCTGGGGTCTGGTGGGAAAAATAAAAATTTGATAATATTTTTATGGCCATTTGAACTTGCTCTGGCTCTTAGTTCCGTGTGAAATATCTGAGAACAGAGTCATGGTAGGGTCTACTCAATTCTCTGTGGGGAGACTTTGAAAGTCAGAGTAGTTCTACTGCAACAAACTAGTCAAACTAATCAGCACTGCGGGAGAAACCTAAGCTGGATTTCATCTACAGAAAACATCTCTGGAGAATCTCGCAAAATTTCAATTAGGGAAGTGGACAGTGTAACTTTTTCCAGTGCTTGTTGTTCTGATTAAGGTGGGCAATGAAATCACATCAAGGTTCAGAACCTGAGAAAATAACATCAAGAAGAATTATGCCTGTCCTTTTGGTTTCATTTATATTTTTTAAGGTGTTCACTGATCAGTTTGTTGCACAACAGGAAAATTCATGTCCAATATAAGTTCAAATACATTTAGAGGGCTCAATCTTCAAACATACTGAATATCCTCAACTCCTTTTACATCCCAGAGCAACTGAAGGGTCTCAGCACCCTGCAGTATTGGGAAATTAATGAGTAATTTATTTAATTTTATATTTTGAGAGAATCTGTGGAATTTGAGAAGGATAATGTAATATTTGTAGATATTATGGAGAGGTAAGGATGTGTTAAAAAAAAAAAAAAGATATTTTGCAAACTCCAGTTGAATGTCCAGTTGAATGAACAGCAACTTGAATTATAATTCCAGGGACCAGTTCAATTACAGTTTGTGATTATAATGGAAAATTAGTTACAGTGCAGCTAGATGTGCATAGACAGCATGAGAGACTTAAATAGTACAACATGGCTTGTGATGTTGTCAGATGTTTGATCTATGACAAAAGAAGAAAGCTTGATTTCTCTTCAGGCCAACAGCAATGTTTTTAGTTTCTCTTAATGCAACAATTTTTGGTAGTAAGATGGTTAACATTTTTAGTAAGATGATATAAAAATTCAAAATATTTAAGAGTGCCTCCTTCTTGTCTCCAAAATTTACTCCAGTTTGGTGGATAAATAATAGTTTTACAATGTTGATATTGGTCTTGCAGTCTCCTAACTACAGAGTGATCTTTATCTCCTTTCCTTTATTTTCTTTTTTCTTCTGCAACTGTCCTTTCCCTTATTGATTGGTATCTTGTAGTTGATTTCATAAGCCTAAATTATTTTTCAGGTAACATGTGCAAGAATTAATGTTATAGTTATATATAAAATACTATAGTATGACAATAACATAACCATGTGTGTATATACATATCTATAAATTTGGGGTGGGGGTGTGTGTGGTAGTTTTTTTTTTAATTGGAAAAGCCCACTACCCATGACTTAAGGTATTCTTGCATGCAACACTTTCAAAGCCAGAAAAAACTTCCTTTGGACAGACAGATCAATTTGTTAACATAAGACATAATTTGTTTTCACCAACAAAGTCCCCTCAAAATGGTCAGTCTTGATAGTCCTTTCTTTTTGGTAAAATGCAGTTCTTTGCCCATTTATGGAATTTGTCAGGACACCAGTCTCAGAGGAGTAAGGCACCATGTCCACCCACAGAGACCTGCCAGCTCATCAGCACCCGCGCTGGGGGCTCACCTCCATGAGTGAAAGGACTGTTCCGTTCTCACTGCTGTTCAGTGTTTGGATGCTCTGCTGCAACTCCCAACACTGGTGCTAACTGACACCTGGACTGAAACTCTGGGCCATCAGTGGCAGTGTCTAGGCTTGACTGGAAGTAGTAAATCAAAAGAAAAGTAGGCAATATGCATGCTACCTATTTCCAAAGTACAATGCTTTAGTTGTAAGGAATGCTTCCAGGGAAATCAAACAGTTTTCATGCACTTTCTACTCAAATGGACAGAAATGGACATATAAGAGCATTAGGTCTTCCTTTCCTTCAAGTTCTTCTCTCCAGTGAGAAAAAACACTTTCATGAAGATTTAATTTAACTGTAAAAAAATCTCTGTGGATAAAATCACTAATATGAATCTCAAAAGGGATATTTCTGAGAGATGAAAACTTTCAGAGGAAGCAGGGTTGATTTGATTAGAAGTGTACAAAGCTCAGAATTCCCAGTGGTGTGATAATCCTTAAAATGAAAATGCTGCCTAAACAGAACAGTCTGTGTGGGAGCATCTTTCAACACACACTTATCTGAAGTTCTTTACAAACAAAATCCCTATCAACAACAAATTCTTATGGGATAAAGGAGATCTATTGGAATTAAAGTCATGAGTAAGAGACAAGCTCAACAAGCCTATGGTGTTTTTGAGGATGTGATCAATTTTATGATAGAAATAAAATTAAATGTTTACTACTAGAAAATATGTGCCTGCCTCTAGCAAAATATCACTCATAAAAATGATCAGTCCAGTATGGAGGAATACCCTGTTGATGCATTTTTTAGTAAATACAGAAATTTAAATCTATGAGTAGTAGAGTATAAATCACATTGGTCCAGTGCTCAAAACTAGTAAACAATTATAGGAGAAATTTTGGAGAAATAGTATACAAACAAAAACAGCAAAGAAGGCTTACTTGAAAGGTCTATTTTCCCACCTTTATCAACTTACTATTCAAGAACTGTTTCCCTTCCCTTCCTTTCCCTTCCCATCCCCTCCCTTTTTACAAAGAGAATGATACATATTTACTCATTTTTAGGGCTTTTCAACTTAATATTTACTGCTTTCCACTCCTTTGAGAATGTTGTTTTCTCATGTACAAATAGTGGATTTTTCTGTTTCACATAAAGATCACAATTGTGTCTTTTTTTTTTTTTTAATTCTCCCCATCCCCCAGAACGTTTTACTCCCTCTGTCTTTTTAAAATATCTAGAATAGGAAGTAAATGGATCATGTAGGATCTCACATCTTTAGGAAGATATTGTGAGATACCAATCTTTCTAGCACATAAATGTTGGAAGCAAGAGAGCTTCAAATCATCCTCCAGTGATATCAAATATATACAGCTTTGTCAGTGGGTAAGAAGTCACCGAGAAAGAACTTTCTCTTTATTAGACTAAAGCAAATGTCACATCAATTAATAATTCGGCAATGTTTCTTCAGCTACTATTTTCGCAACAAACTTCTGTGTTTGCCCAGTATTTGAACAAAAACAGATAATGGAATGATGTTTTGTCACTGTATTCAGATAACTGGAAGTGACGCTTGTCTTAAATTCTCTGCCTTTTTGTACAGTACACTGTATTTTGATTGTTGATTCTACAGTATAATCAGTAACTACACTCGATATTATAGTAGATTTTTCAACTTGTTTAATCTCACTGTCTTGATTTCATGGTGAGATTGTGATGAGCGACTCCCATTTACTCTTGAGTTCAGCATTAAGATAATTGCATAATAAACCACAATCAATGAGGACCCTTAAAGAATGCCATTTTATTTTCAGTTATTGTTTTTAAACACGAATCCTGACAAACAATTTTGGCTAACACACATAAAGTGGTATTCAGAGTGGAAAGGAGGTTTGTATATAATCATGCAAACTGATGCCTGTGTTATCATCTCAGTTAGCAAACATCTTATAAAAAGAATATTTATATATTCTAGTCCAACAGGAGGTTAATATGCAGTCAGATCTGTAAGAAATTTAATAAAAAAGTAAACAATTGATCATTAGTTTGTATTTCACATTTTAATCTGTTTGTTTTATTGGTTGCTCTATTTTCTCATAGGTTTTTTTGAGGCTTGTCTGAAAGAAAATATTCTATACAGTTGAGCCAAACCACAGTAAAATGATTCTGCCTAACTCTGAAAGACCCAATCATTTCTTTTCATATTTTATAATAACATATGACATGTCAATTTAAACAAAATGCACAATATTTGCTGACTGCAGTAAAAGGTTGATATTAAAATAATGTCTTGCTGTTAAGAGCAGATAATTGAGCATACCGAAGTGTAGGTACTATCTTCTATAGCAAATGCAATACAAAAACCTAATGTTTCCTTAACAAAGGGTGCTCGTACAGATAATATTTGGTATCTAAAATTTTATACTTTCTCAGTGTGACTGTTTAGCAGAAATCTCTATTTTTTGTACATTTATTCTACAATAAATGTGTATCAGTCCTAAACAGTTTAATGGCATGAAATATTGAGATTTTTTTTTTCTGCGCAATGGGTTGTGTAAGTATGTGTATCTATCTGCATGTATTTTAAAAAGAAATCTTACTCTCTTGAGTTTGATTCTTTCTGAATTTACCCTGTGAGCCACTAAGTGTTCCTCTATATTTTAAAAAAAATTCCATAAAATCTCCAGATCTTAGATCACCAGTGTTCTAGTGCAAACAAAAATGCCTTCTGCTGTTAGAGCAAATCTTTTACACAATTCTCAAATTTTTGGACAAGCTAACTTGCACTCCTTTTTTCCTGTAAAATTCTGCTCTCTCTTTCACTCGTTCCATACGGACATGTATCCTATTGTGCTTAGTATAACCCAAATATCTCTATACCTCAGGCTTCTTGCCTCCTTGCTTCTTCCCCAAGTACTGGAAGGGATGTAATCACTGGTATTTGCTATTTCATGCCATTTTTCTCACCTCTTTCCCTCAAATTGTGCTTACCTTGTCCATCTTAACACTTGACCCCGATACTCTAGATTCCAGGAGGAGCTTTTTTAACATCTTACTAGAGCTCTGCTAAAACTTCTTGTTCCCAGATTTTTTTCAGGTTTCCCCTGTGATTACCAGTCCTGCTCCTGCCATGTCACTCCGAATCATTCTCTGCAGCAAACAGCGTTTTCACGGCATAGTCCCATACTCTGCTGCCCCTAATAGCAAACAAGGGCTGTTCAAGGGGCACGAAATGTGGTGGCAACAGCAAAGCCACTTTGCTCATTACCCGACTCAGGACACCTTTGCATGGAGCCAGAGGATAGGGTGACTCTGCAAAGGCTCCTCTCATTCTCCCATCTGACCACTGACACACAGCAGAAAACATCCCAGTCTGAGCTTGGTGTCTTCTCATCTCCCTTCTCCCAATGCCCACCCACGCAAAATTGTGTTTGCCTCCGCAAATTGTTAACAATTTCTGAAGAATGGATCCTCTAAGGCCATTGTAGCTCAGCCAAACGAACTCCAGGCATTCGGGTGTTCCCTTTAGCTCAGATTATAGGCTCATTCTTCTAACAGTGTATTTGGTTCTGTCATATTTTATGCATAATACAAAGTTGAAAGTGATATACTACATCTGTTTCAATGCATTTTTACTGCATCAAATCTGTGACTTATTGTTGTCTTATATGTAGAGTTACAAGTAGACTGTTTTGCTATGCATTCCTACATATAGTTTTTGTTATAATAATGATGTTGTAAAGTTGTATGATTCTTAAAGCAGGAGGACGTAAAGAGGGTTTTTCGTTGATAAGAGAAAGTGTGAAGTAGCATGTGTCTATTGTCAGCATGTTTGTCACTGAAAATGGTGGGAGGAAATCTTGTTGCAAATCTGCCTGAAATACCTACTTAACTTTACCACTTCTCTTTTTCTGCTTTTCTGCCACACTGAAATAGGATCCTGACCACTTTTTAAGGCATTTTAAAGTCCTATAAACTTTATTCTGAAGTCATGGATATGCCTGCAGACTTTTTGCAGTCCATGTATAAATACTGCAGTCGTAGAACTCAAAATAAATTTATGCACAACCAAATTCAAACTCTATCAGTTTATATTTTTTCCGTCCTCTCCGAATAAGATGTAAAACTGTGTACGAATAAAATTCAGTTCTCAGTCAAAAATTTTGCTATTTTTTGTGGGAACTGGAAACTCAAGAATGTCTGTAACTGACATACAAGTTTAGTGTAGGGCTTTCCAGAAGGGGAAAATAAATCTGAGAGGTTTAAAATAATTTTAAATACAATAAATTGCATTTTATTTATGATTTATGCTGCCTTTTCCAGAGAGGGGTAAATTCCTTGTGTTATAGTTCAGTTTTGCCTTGGGATAGTGTTCTCAGGGGTACCTTTTCAAAGTAGGTGGTGATCATCACAAGTCTTATTTGAGGGATTAATTTTTAATATTGCCCATAATTTCTTTAAATATTTTTTTCTGTCTTACCCAAGTACTGTGGCCAAAATGTTCGTTCCTGTGAGTATTAATAGAGAATAATTTTGACACAAAATGGAATTGAAGGCTGTGTAAGTGAGGATAAATAGAAACTAGAGAGTTCTTCATACTAAAAGTGTGTATCTTGAAAAACCTTGTCCTGCTTCTTTCCCCCCCTTCCCCTCTGTCATCAAAGATATGAAAGGCTGAAGCCCACTTATCTCAAGCACTGTCTTTCAGAATTTCCCAGTGTGATTGCTACACTCATTTGGGATACTTGGCTGATAGATCCCTGGCTTTCATCTTGTGACAATGGAAAGGGGGGCATTCTCTGCAACAGGCCAAAAATATGAAACAAACTTCCTACAAAGCTGATCCCAAACAAATGGAGCCTCTTTCACACGACTTTCAAGCTCAGTACAAGGCATGTCTGTATTAACTGGCATTCCCCAATAGCTATGTAGTAATGACACTGAACACAGGAGGAATCAACCTCCAGAACATTATGGTAAAGAAACAGCTTCAAAGCAGAGAAAGAAAAGCGGTACCTTCCAGAAGTAATTTTGATGTATCTTTAATCATTTCTGTGTGCTCAAATACTCCAATGATTAGTGCCATAGATATACCTATAAATAAATCACAGAATGTTGGAAAACATCTCTGAAACATAAGCCAAAATAGTCATCATATGTAATGCACATGAGAAATATGTAATTAGCTGTGCAAGTGAGCTGACATGCAAGTACAGTATGTTAATTTGCAGAATTTGCTTTGAGGAACACAAGCTGTTCCTTAACAGTACAAAAATGAAAGTAGCTTATACAAAAAAAAGTTCTGAAATCAATGGCAAAACTTCCTTAGCATCTTTAAGTAGCACTTGGTAAAATATTATTGCAGTAATTGCAGGACTGGTGGAAATGAAAAAAAAAAAAAGGAGGTTAACACATCAAATATGTGAAAAGAGTGAATAAAATGACAACAGTGAAAAAAATGACAAATAACAACTAAAGGAAAAAATTCTTACCATTAAAATAAAGTTGTTGAGAATTGGAGATATTATCTCATGATCTGTAATAGTGTAATAAAATATTAAGTTCTGTATTGCCAAATGCCATGCTGTCATCTAAAATAATGAGGAGGGGAAAGAGCTGTGATCACTAGGTAAGATTTCAAGACATCTTCAACTCTTGTAAGTGGAATAGAACAGTTTCGTTCTGTGCTGGAGATGAAAATCTACCCTACTTGGAAACAATCAAAGAGATTATTATTAACAAGGTGTTTGTAAAGTTAAGAACAGAATATCTTTTCAAGAACTTTACCAAGAAATAGAAGGTTAGAAATAGCATGATTGTTAGTAATGGAATTTGAACCACATAAAAGATTCTTAAGGGAGGGTGCTGAGAAAGTAGCCACTTTAAAAGCTTCAGGAAATGTGCCACTGAAAAAGCGATCATTAATAATAGCTGTTATGTGGTGGGAGAATCAGAAGAAGGAAAATCATCAAACATAAGGTAGAGTGAAAGTGCTCGTGTTTTTATATAAGCTGATATTAATTGAATAGTGTAGGCAGAGCAGGGAGCAACTATACTTGGTAATAGGAGAAGGATAATTAACAGTTACAGAAAAGGAAGGAAAAAACACTTGGGTTAAGCAGTATATCAGATGTGTTGTAATCTTTTTTGTAATTGGAAAAGGTCCGTTTACTATTCATTAAACAACACATTCAAATTGATTCAATAACAGTGACTATGTGAAGGAAGAAAACATTTGCAAGGTACTTTTTAGGTGATAGATTTATAGGTCAGAGTATCAACATTAAAAAAAATTTCTCAATTTCAGAATGGAAAATAAGTTACATAGTACAGTAGTTTTTTATGTCACTATGATCAAAAACTTACATTGATATTTAGGAGTTAGCAGGGAAAATAGATATATATTGCTCATCATAAATATAAAAAATCATCTAAATTTTGGGATTATTATACAATGGAACTCCATTGCATATTTGCAATTACACATTAGTTTCTTTTGATTTTGGGCCCCCAGTGTTGAAGTAAATTTGGGATTGATGAAAAGCTTTTCTAAAAATAAGATGTAAACCCGATAAGGTATTTGAATTGTGACAACTTAAAAAGAAATCCATAATCTTCTAAATTTCACTCCCATCTCTGATTTTTTTTTTTTTAACTTCTCCAGTGGTAGATATCTGTGAATTCAATTTCATCCTAAAGAAGAAATATTAATGATATACTTGGGAGATTAATAGAAATGTATAATTTTACTTCCGATATTGAGAACGAACACAGTCAATGTTTACCAGACGGTTATAAGCAAAAATTAAACTGTATTTAGCTAAAAAGCAGAGACACTATAACTACGAAAATCTCAGGTTATGGCATTTAAGGAGAGGAGGGATAGTTAGAAATGGAGAAACAAACAGTTTTAAAGTCTAAGAAAATTAGTGATATAAATTTTAAAATCCCTAGGAAAAAATAATGTTAGTGAAAGAAATTATAAAAGAAGCATGATGTTTAAAAGAATCCAGCTTTGGAGGAGTGTTTTAGGTTAACTAGAAAAGGGAGGGCCAAAATATTGAGAGTTTCGTCAATTTGTACTCTTGACTTTGAGAAGGTACAGGTAATAGGATAGGGAAGATAAAAATGGCTTAGAAATAAAGGACTAAGCAGGAAGCATGGCTACTATGACAAGGAAGACTGCTTCATATTGGGGAATCCACATGAAAAGAAGTAAGGCAGGATGAAGAATAATTTATATAGCAATAGCATTGCCAAGAACAATATTATATTGTAAGGTGACTTACTGAACATACATGAGCTTTGCACAAATTTTAAAGAAATTAATTTTTACAAGCAGTGCCTATAAGAAAAGGTAAATGTGCAGGAGATAAATTGAGTAAATGATACAAGACACAGAAAGGAAAATAAGGAAAAGGTTAGAAGGCCCAAGAAAACACAAGAGCAGGAAGCTTTAGAGAAAAGAAAAAAAAAATCCAACAACAGTGTAATAGATGTATTGTAACTAGAAAGTAATAGGGATGATTAATGGAAGGTGAAATTAAAAGAAGTGATGTAAAAGCAAAGAGTACTACAAGGTCATCTATAGCAATGAGCTATATGAACCCTGACATTTTTACAATGGGTTTTCAACAGAGTGAACTGATCCTAAAGTATAGCAGCTTGAGTGGGACAGAGGAGAAAGAAAGAAAAGGTTATGTTACAGCATGATGGAAAAAAAGGTTGTCTTAAAAAATTAAGTCTTTTCAACAGCTTAAGCCTCAGAGAGTTCCTTAGTGACCTGATTTGTCAAATGGATTTTTGTCCCTTGCTTGGTATTTTCAGTTCACTGCATTCTCTTACCCCAGGTTTCAGTAAATAATATCTAAAAAAATTAAAATGCTGCAATGTTTAATTTAATACCTTGGCTGAATTGGGTTTCCCCATCTACTTAGTGTAAACATCTTAGGATTACTTTAAGAGGATGTGCTTTCTGACTATTGATGGCAATTCAAGGGTCCCAAAATGCAGGAAAAATATCCAGTTCAAAGTATCACTCCCTACAGCTATGGATTTCGACTTGAGATCGTATCTCAAAATCACTTTTTGTAGTAACCTACTGCTCTACTAAACGCTAGTAACACAAATCAATCTGGCATTCCCAGAAGCCCAGGGAGAATTCTCACACAGCTTTCACTGTAAGTGCATTCAGGTTTCAACGGTTGATCTAGAATCAGGGTATCTCAGAAAAGCATACTGCTAAAAGAAATAGGCTCCTTAACAAAAAAAATAAAATTAAGATGGAGATTCACCTACAAAATTCAAAATTACACAGTCGTCTGGCCAGGAATGTGTACACGTGCCCTTCTCTACCTGGCAGGGGATCAATGATAATGCACTGCTTGGAATGCCAATCACATTATAGTGTCAGAAAAACATGAACATTATCATTATTAGTAATATAGGAATTGCAGCTGTGTGTTCTACACAAAAATCACACTTTTTTTTTTATTTTTAGCTTGCAAATTTTGTCCCTTTTCACGTAGTATATGAAAAACCCCTCCTCTTTCATCTTTCAATATCACCATTCCTTTTTGCATGTGAAAGCAGCTTGCTGTTTTGTTTTGTTTTCCCAGGCACTTTGACTGAAGTGAAAGTGAAATATGTGAAATACATGCATCATGATCTACATAATGGTCTTGTTTTGTTTTGTGTTTTGTTTCACAAATGAACGGGGGAAAGGGTACATTCTTATTACTTCAGTACATTTTTATACAAGCTGAATCTTGGGAAGGGGTGAAGTAGTTCAAACAAAATAAGAACAGGCACAAACTTTAGCTCACTTCTGAAGAATGCTGCAATATTTCAGGTGCAGCACTACGGGGGGCGGGGAAGGCAGCTTCAATGGGCTTCGGCAAATACCCTAAGGAAAAATCAGGTGATTCTGATTGTGTTTGTGCAATGCTTCTGCAACCCCCCTGCGATGGTCCTAGCATGGGAAAGTGAGGAGAGTGTACGAACAGGTCATCCGCATCAGATACAAAGAAGAGAAGGGGAAGGGAGCTGCTGAAAGCTTCTTCCTGTCCTTGTCAAACTGTAGTTTAAAGCTGTTGCTTATTTACAGCTTCTTAGGGTAAGAGGGAGAGACATTCAGGATCTGAATTCAACTAAACATGCATCTTTAAAATAAATTAGAGAAACGACATTCAAGATTTCTTTGGCCATTCACATTCAGAATTAAAGCAATAAAAACACATTAAACCTTAGTGGAGTAAGGAAACTTTCATTATGAAAGAGAATGTCTACACAAAGATTTTACGTGGTTTACCTAATCCACTTTACAAAACAGTATTGAGTTTCTTGATGGCTCTGAATTGACAGGTCTTTATGATCTTGTGGCAGCTGTCAGGGACTCCTTTGCCCACTCCGTTCTCCAGTCTTGTATGCCACACGAGACTCAGGCCCCAATGAGAGTTTGTGTTGTACTATATTTAATTAGGTCGTTACTCATTTTGTTGTTGATACCTGGAATTTAATGAAATGGCTTCTAAGAGTGCCAATGGTAACAATAAATTATATTTACCCTGCAGTAATAATTAAAATCTGCCTTTTAAAATGCAGTTCAGAGGTGTGGTCTCAGTTAGTAACTGGAACCTGTGTGTTTAACCATCGATGTTAACCATCTGAAACTCCAAGGTTTGAGGAATATTGTTATTACCAGTGAAAAGGGCAATGCTCTTGGCAGGTTGGATGTCGTGCATTTTGCTTTCGTAAAATTGATTGGTTTCCGCTGAAGGTAAGGCACTCAAACATTTGGCAAACAGCACGAATCTAAGGGCCGCCTTTACATAGTGTAAGGCCATTGAGTAGTAACATGGAGACACATACCCAATTATGTCTAGATAATGCTCAGTACTGGCAGCTAACCCACTGGTATATTTTGTTTTATGACTAAACACATATTGATGGGTAAAAGAGGCCTTTGTACTTCTTCTATTAAATTTTGCTATTAGGCAGCCGGTAGCTTTCTTACTACACAATTAGTCTTCTTGATCCTCACAGGAGGGCCCATTTCTTCGCTTCCTCTAGGATTTTTAGAGGCTGATCTCACTCCCTCTTCTTGTAATTTATCTATTTAGGCAAGAAAGTTATCTTGCAGTTTGAAAACAGAAGGCAGAGCCCAGAGAAGTCCAGCTTCCAGCACAGTTCCACTGAGCGCTCAGAGGCTGTGCAGACCACAATTCTCACCCAAATTCTTGTACTGAACTAGCTGTGGTCCTTTCTGGGACCCCTTTTGGGATCCCAGCTGAAGATGGTGGGTTCTGGTAAGTTACTCAAGAGATGTCCTTAGAATGTTGAATTCTGTTCTGATTTATGTCCCCTGTCAGTAAAACGGGGACAAAATTTCTTTCAAGTTTTCACTAAAAATAAACGCAAATCAATTGACCAAATATTAGCTGTGATAGTATAACTTGCAGCATTTAAGCATATGCAAATAATTTTAATTCATTTTAATTATAAATTTAAAATGCAAATTTTAATCGCCATTTTTAAACTAATTGTCTGTAGGCAACTTTTGAATAGGAAGGATAAGGAAGATAGGGGACGTTTAAGGGAAGAGGTACTGCTCTTTTTCCAGAAAAAAAAAAAACCAGGCAAGTTTTCACGATAGCTCAGACTTCCCTCAAGTCTTAAAAAAAGCAGCATTCAGCCCGTCTCCTGAGGTTTTTCTAAACAAAGTTACTGTTGATGCTCCCTCCACAGACCTGGCCAGAGAAACCCATAAAACATTTATAATTCCCAGCTTGTTAATATAGAAACATCATTAAAATATGGAAAGTTGTGACTATAACTGCTGGTGAAGCGGCAGAGGAAAGAATAATGTTATTAAGGCAGAAATTTCTTTCCCTACCAAGGGGAGGGAGTGTGGGGAGAATTCCTGTGATGACTTTGAAGCAAGCCCTGGGTTATAAATGGAGGGGTAGGAAAAGGAAAACAAAGCTCGGATGTGTGTTCCCCCCCACCACCTCCATAAGCAGCATTACCCTGCCTCTGCCTGTCCCCCTCCCCAGAAATATTATCCTATCTGTTAAGCAAAGAAAGAAAACAAAATCCAGCAGGGAAATCTGTGCCTTCAGCAGGCTTTAGGAAGACTCTGGCAAGGCTTAGCCCTCTCTCATCAGAGAAAATAAGCCTGATTTTATCAACAGAATGAAAACATTAAATAGCAGTTTCTACTCATATCTGCATTTTTAGTTCCTCTTCCAGACTGAGGGGTCAGAGGAATAAGCTTTTTCCTGATCCCTGTTACAACACTGTCAGCTGTAAAAAGTCATCTGCTCCATCAGAGAACCTAAATGCCACTAAACAGAACCCACAGGGACGAGCAGAGAATTCAGACATGCATACAAAGGAATCACAAGAACATTAATCTTTTCAAGAACCAACTGACAGTACATTTCAGAAAGCACATATAACTCAATTAATGTTTGTGCTCACAAAACCTTTTAATTTATGAACTATTGCTCTTGGGGCTTGCTAAACAATTAAAATCAAATCTAACTTCTCCCCTAAATTTTGCAAAGCATATTTTATAAGTTTAATTCCTGCAACTTCAGCAGGAACAGCTCTTGTACGTGACCCTGATAATAAGAAAGGAAATCTTATGTGATCTGCTGTCATCGATGGACAAAAATTAAATGCTTTTGCTAATCCTTTCACTCTTTCACTAGCCATTGACCATGAAGCTGTGTTGACCTTGCTGGAAACCCTGGCAAGAATTATCGAGAGGCACTTGAGTGAGCTATTCTTTTCTCCCAGGAAAGAACCAGAGGGTAGTAGCTGATGATTGCTCTTTTGCCTCGATGTGGTCTTACACAAGATATTCTGTTCCTCCTATTTGATATACATGCTACATTGTTAGGGCAATTCAGCAATATGTCGTAAACACTGCTTTTGGATCTGATCTGAACTGTACAGTCACGGCCATGGTGAAACTGGAACTATAGTTCAAACCAGATAAAACAGAGCAACTGCTGCCAAATTGCTTGAAAAACCTTAGGAGGAGATGAATAAGCTATTTCTCTGTTAATGTCAATATTTTTAACTTGCTTTTCACAGTAAGACCAAGTGTTTAAATGTCTTTAAATGCCTGGATACTTTTAAATGGTCAGCAGCAGTTATTCTTTTCTTAAGTGGTTTTCAAATATTGCTTCGAATTGGGGACTTCACTGCAGTAACCTCTGGTGTGCCTCTTCAGTGCTGGAATTTCAATGTTGCACCTTTTAGCTGAGGCTACATACAGAGCTCTTTTAGCTTCTCACCTACTGTCCTGTAGTGATTTGGGCCCGTCCAGCTTCAAAAATTACTTTTGTTTTAAATGGGCCTTGATTAGATAAGCTGAGATGACCCAGCCTAATGGCTCGCTGCCACTGGCAGAGGCAATCGTGCTCTCTCCATCCCCCAGGTACCTTCCAGGACCTCCCTGGTGCATACTGTAGCACACCTCTGGCTCTTTCGTGAGCTCATTCCGTTCTCTAAATTGGTATAAAATTCACCCAGGATTGAAAATCATCTTGATCTCTAAGAATGAGCTACCTTGTTGATGCATTTTTATCTTGTTCATTTGCATCCTAAAAGGAGATGAAGAACTCAAATTAGGTCCTGACATGCTGTTGTCAGGACTTCTTAAAAAGTCATTCTTCAGTGTTGTGGAGGTTGATGGCCTCCATGGGATGCTGCCAGAAACATGGACACCACCTTTTGCCACGTGGGGAACGGGACATAGGCCAGAGGGTAGATTTTATTCCTTTAGTCTCTATTGACTTAAAATATTCATTGTTAATTTTCTATAAAATTTTGATGTGGTTCACATTATCTGTGAACAAAAAATACGACAGGTGAGTTCTAGAAACTACATGCAAGGTTTATTCAAGAAATGAAGCTGTTCCACAGTTCCTTGAAACTTTCATAATTCCTATTTACAAGAGCACCAAAGTCCCATTAAAAAAGGGGGGGAAAAAATCGGTAGGGACCTTTTTTTCAGTGATGAAATAGGTTAATTTCATAGCTGACTTGAAATCTTGTGACAAGTTATAGTATTCTATTATGCCATTATTAGTAGAAGAAATAATCCCTTGCAGCTGTGGTAACTCATGATAACGCACAATATATACCCATCAAGATATCTCCTGACAGCAATGAAATTAACTCGTGTCACCCTTGTGTCTAACAGAATGTGCTTGCAGCTTCTTCTTAGTATGCTATTTCAGATACCAATGAATTGATATATGGGGAAAATGCATCCATTAGAAACAATTGCTTATACCAAAATTTTCACTGCCTGCATTGTACATTTGATGACGGATGTTTCAAGCAAGGTAAGCAGACATTATAGGTAAGTGATCGAAAGTAAAAGAATTCATAGTTATTGCTTACTTCCCCAATGCGTGTTTTCTTGAACTTCAACAGGATCTGAGTAACTGCACTGCGCGGTTACCGTTACTCCCAGTACATCCTTGGTGAGGTTGCAATCTGTTTCCGTGTCCTCTGGCTCAGAATCCGTGTGCGAGCGAAAGCCTAAAGCCATTGCAATGTCTGCTGTTGCAAGGGGCTATTTTGAAATTGCAGGATGACGAAAAAACTATATCTGTTACTTACACCTTCTTTTTACCTCCTAAACTAATACTTCTAGTACAGAATTATTAATGTGTCTATGAAGCTTTGAGAACATGTTCTTTATGGCTGGTTCCAAATTGCTGGAATGAAAATATATTTTATGATATTTCTAAGCAGAGGAAGAAAGCAAATCAGATGAGAGCAAATGCATTTCAACAACACTTTAAGATTGTACTTTTAATGACTTTTTAAAATAAGTGTTATGAAATAACAATTGAATAAGCAAAGAGATAAAAGCCTTTATTTACCGCCACACATATTCTCACTTTCTGACATGTTTCTGTAATCAAACACTTCCCACATCACAAACCTTATCCAAACACTTTGTAGTCCCAGCACAGTATGGGTTATCCCCAACGTAACTTCATGTACTGCTTCCCTGATGACTAGACCACTTCTGACTTTCATTTTTTATTTAAAAACAACAACAGCAACCTAACTCCAAATTAGACTCATGGAATACCCTCAATTTAGCTCTTTTAATAAAATGGAAAAGTTGAAAGCAGCCTGGTCACAAGGGGAAGTGTTACTTAAAGCTCGAGTTTGGCCATCAGCATTACAGAAATAAAAGACAGCTTTAAAAATAGAGGCTACTGGCTTTACTGCTGCTCTGTGTTGCTTCCCTTGTGGCTAAGCAGCTTTTAGCTTTAAATTTTTATTAAATAAAAAAAAAAAAATAGAATGTTTGGGTTTTTTCCATGATTTGGACAGATCATATTTTGGGAAACAAAAGCCAATAACTGTATAAAAATAAGCAAAATGTGCAGAAGGTGTGATTCTCAACATTTGCAAGTTAGAAAAATATGAATTCCTCCGATAAATAAAGCATAGATCCATTCTGAGACTCACAGGCATTTCACAGCAAGAACGGACATAAGCTGGATTTATAAACGGCAGGGTTTTACAGCCTGTATTTCATACACTGAGACATTATAAATTGTAAATTTACAATATGTAATTAATGAAGATGTAAGAAATACCGGAGCTATGTCCCAAAGAGCAGTGCAATTATGTCTTACCAGAAAAAAAAAAAATACTGGCACTTGACACTAAAACTCTACCACTTAGGTTTTCAAAGTGGCATGCAACATTTTAATGGCAGTCTACTGAGAGGCTAATATCCTTTGCTGGACTTTGAAAGTGTAAGGATAAACGTTTTAAAGCCAGAGGTTATTAGGGGAAAGGTGTGTCAGTGAGAGTGTATGGTGCTGCAAGAGTTTTGATTGCACAGCTTTGGGATTTCTGTGTGGATCTTGCCTTCCGAACCTTCAGGCACCTCTACCCCCCTAAGACATTGAACCTCTTAACTGATACATTGATTTAAAGCTGTTTTAGAGAGGCCAGCTGCGAACCAGCTGAAAAAGGTTAGATGCCTGGACCTATAAAAACAAACATGAGAGAGTATCTTTGCTACACTAAAGTGGCTGCCTCCCACTTTTATTTTCAGTCTGTTTGCAAGTCTCTGGGCCTGGCCCTCCTCCCAGAAACCACCTGCTACTGTTCCTGCAGATGTTGTACTTTTGCTCTGGAGAAAAGTTTTCCAAAATCTGTAAATGGGATGTACACAGGCAGCATTTTCATAATTTCGGATGATTTTCATAAATTGTGTGTATTTTCTACGGCTAGCTTTACCCTTCGCCTTTCAGCTCCCTTAAATACCACCTTGGAGTATTCTTTATTCTCCTCTCTTCAGCTTCTCTTTTTATACTGCCTAGGTTGGCAGTACCTTTCAAGGTGTGAGTCTTATGCTGCATTTGTCAAGGAGCAACATCCATTTGGGGAATCATGAAACCAACAGAAAAGGTAGCATGTGGAATTGCAAGTATCATCAAAGAATTTGCTAACAAATCAGAGAGGGTACTCTGTTAACTGAAAAAACCAACACTTTTATTCAGTACTTTTATATCAGCAGGTTGTGAAGAGTCCAACAGGGTCCCAAACCATATAAAATCTGTAAAACTAATTGCTGAGGATCAATTTTTGTTCAGGAAAGAATTCAGACTGGAACAGGTACAGAGGAAGGTTACTAGGATGTTCAGGGCAAGGAGAAGAGAAGATGCAGAAAGAACTTGGATGGTTCAGCCTAGGAAAATGAAGGTTGAATGTAGGATACTTCGAAATAAAAACATTAGAAGTTTTAAACACCAGGCAGACCGAGGAGCTATTATAACTGGGTGTCAACATTGTTAACTGACCCTGAACAAGTTTTGCCTGGAAATGGTAAGATGGTTTCTAACGTTCACAGATTCTGAAGCACGCTTCTGATGAGAGGAGGAGTACCTAAGCAGTTAAGACACCAGCAGATGAATGGGATGATACATCATGTCTGCTTGTGATTTGATTTGATGAGCCAGATTGTCCCTTCCTGTCTAAAATTGTGAGGTAGATTATTATAATTTTAAAATCTTAGTAAAATATACACGTTGATTGGGGCAGCAAGCTCAAGGCACAGAGCAGATGACTCAGATCTGCTAAAATAGCTCACTTGGCCCACCCAACAAAAAGGTTGAATTAAGCTTTTTCAATAATGTTAAAACCCAAATAACATTACTGAAGTCTTCAGTTCTCTGAAAGTCGTAACTGATCTGACTACACTGTAGTCTTTGGCAAATTATTTTGCTGATTGAAAGTTTCCCTTATTTTTGTATGCCTCGATTTTCTTTGGCTTGTGCTTTAGAAAGGGACAAAAGGATAATTGAGAAGGCACAAAATGCAGCATTGTTTTCGTCATTCTACCAGTGCAATAGTGCAATACGTTTCTTTTGGAAACATAAGGAAGAAAATAAAGAGTATGGAAACTCCAATCTGAGATTCAAGTTTTTTATATGGATTTTTGAATTTTCTTCTTCCATATGACAACATCTTCTCATTTTCAGGGTACATTTAAATATAATTCTTTTTTTAATAGAATTAAATATGAAGCTGGAGAAGTTTTGCAGCAGTAGAAGCAGTAGAAGCTTCAAAGATGGAGAAGCAGCAGCTAAACTACTGGATAAGTTAGAGCTCTGGTATTTGAAAGACAATCTATTCCTGCAAAATATGTTTTAAAGTATATTGCTTAATAAGCATGTTCTGTGTCAGCTGCTTACTCCAGTGTTTTATTCTCAAAAAGTAAGGTATGTATGGGAGTAGGTTGGGAAAATATTTTCCAGGGAATGAACAAGGCTGAGAGCTAACTGAATTAATTCTAAGTTGATGATGCAAATTGGGGGAATATATTTTTTCCGTGATTGCTAAATATGTTTAGTGAAAATCAAATTCATTAGTAAAGAATAAACACACATGCTATAATTAAACTGTATTTACCTTTGACGTATGCCTTTTAGCTGAAAACATCCACAACTGGTGGTTATAAACTTTCTGATGAAAGTGTCTCCTGCCAAAACCCTGGTGTTCTGTTGAAGATTAAAGCAAATAACTTGTGGTTTCTTTATTATAGCTGGCTCTGACAGCATATATAAACTGACGGGAAATTTCCATTGAATACATGGTGTTTCAGGATTCTGCTAGATGTGCGTATGCACATACAGCAAGGTTCAGTGGAATTTCAGCTTTAACAGGAAATGGTGGGGTATGAATTGCTGAGGAGACAGGGCTTCGGGGATGTCCTGATTCTCTCCAAATTCTGTAGAGGGAGGTGAGAATACCGGACAACCTCCTTCAAGCTTGGCACAAAGGAGTATTTTCTTCTTCTCTCCCTCCCACAGACAACAAAAAAATGTAAACGTGTACCTGTCAGAGCGATTCCTAAACAGGCACCAAATGAGCAAACTCTGGAACTGGAAACAATAAAGCTGCTTCAGACTGAGGTTACGCCTGAGCTAATTGCCCAGGTGCAGTGCCATGCTTCAGAGGCTACAGTGCTCCAAGTAATCGTAAACTTACCTGTTTAGGGATGTCGAATATACTGCTCTATTGTAATACTTAGACATAACCCAAATGAATCATCAAAAAGCCAGAAAATATCAAAACTGAAGGTCTTTGGGTTATTTTATATAATCACCTGTGATATGTGCATTGCAGTAGCATTCTTAATTACGCAGCAACAGTATATTATTTCTGTGGGATCACCGCCTCTTTCATTGAACACACTTGGTGTCAAATAAATCTAAGCGGCACAGTGAATTGCTATGATATAGAGTATTGTGTGTTCTACTCTGTAATGTCTGAATGATGTCTTGTGAAACAGAATGATGTCTACTACTTCTTGCACTGAAATAGGTATGTAGTGTGCAGTGAATGGAATAAGGATCAGCTGCAAGGTAAAGATGAGTGTCATGGTTTCATGGACATCTGGCTTTCATCCCTTTTTTTGCCAGGGACTTTGTGTATGACTTGCTGGAAGTTCCTAAGGGTGTCTCCATTTCAGTCACTCGTTAGTAAAATGAGGGGGTCGTAATACTTCTTGGTTAAATAGGGGTTTTCTTACAGGTAGAGTATAAAGCTTTATGAAGCAAACTAAAAGCTAACAGAGCATCAAATGAAAATCTAAGAAAGAAAGTAAAACCTTTATTCAGTGCAGGGCTTGGCCAGTGTGAAGTACAGGAGCCACAGTTTTGAAAAATAGGCATAAAAAGTAGTGTTGAATACTTTCTTCTTTCAACAGTGAAGGGAAAAACAGTATGTGTTCACACAAGAATGGAATACAATATCATGCAAATTACTCTGTGCCATATCATGACTTTTGAGTGCTGCAGACTTTTCATGTTCTAATGTAGCTTTCCATGCTTTGCCTCTTCCGCCTGTTAATATATTTGAAGGTACAGCAGTCTCTTTTCAATCACCTATCCTTAAATCAGCTGTCTAGAACAATAAATGAAAGACTAAATAGTTAAGTGACTACACTTCTTTACCGGGGATGCAGAAGGCAAGTTTGCTTTGCAGGTCTATCACTATCTCTCTAAATGGCTTGGGAAAGGCTTACTTCTTTGTGTCCCTATGACTCTTTTCCCCTTGTATCTTTTGTGTGTATTTAGACCGTCTATTAGTAGAAATCTGCATAGCCCATAGCACACTGAAGGCCAAGTTTCCTCTGGATTAGACAAACACAGATTTACACTTTTGATGTCAGCAAAGCTGTCTTATCTGACCAGTTGAAATCATTACAAATTTCTCCCCATTTTTTTCGGAACTTGACACTTCTCTCCTAGAAAAGTTTGATACTTTCCTGATACTTTTCCAGGCATATTTTAGGGTCAGCAATGTGAAAACTCATAAACATTAATACAAATATCACTTTGGAAAATGTGTTGCTTAGCCATTCTGTACTTCAGCATTTCCAGTGGTAGAATAGGAAATGTTTTCTCATTCCACATCAGTAGAGGTGCTTTGCACCTAGTTCCTGGTTGCAAAATTGCTTTCAGATAACTCAGTACATGGTACAGCAGACATTAGGCATTGACAGTAGTGTTATTAACTTTGTGTGCATTATATTCTGATTACTGTACAAACATAATGTTCATTAGAACAAAATAATCGTTTAGACCTAGCCCACTCAAGTAGATGCAATAGAATGTATCTGTTCATATGTAACAATAGGCTGTTACAACTTTGTGTTTTGCAATCTCCATGGAAAATTGCAGATTAAATTATTAAGTCAAAAATCAAACTATCTGAGGTTTTATTCATCTTTCGTGCCATCTTATCCTGTGAAGGTGAAAAGTAAAATTCTTTTCTATAGCACGTCAAAGAAAACACAATGTAACTTATGTATGGTTCCATGCATTCTTTCAGGTCTATACAGCTAAACTAGCTCTCCATTATTTGTGAAGACCTTCATACCAGCTAAGTTATCATCTTAATTTGTGGAAACCATATGATAGTGTATCAGAAATAGTGTGGCCAGGAGGACTGCAGAAGTGATCATCCCCTTGTACTTGGCACTGCTGAGGCCACACCTTGAATACTGTGTTCATTTTTGGGCCCCTCACTACAGGAGAGACATTGAGGTGTTGGAGCATGTCCAAAGAATGGCAACAAAGCTGGTGAGGGGTCTGGAGCACAAGTCTTATGAGAGCAACTGAGGGAGCTGGGGTTGTTTTTCCAGGAGAAAAGGAGGCTGAAGTGAGACGTTATCGTTCTCTGCAACTAGCTGAAAGGAGGTGGTAGCAAGGTGGGTGACAGTCTCTTCTCCCAAGTAACAGGTGATAGGACGGGAGGAAACAGCCTCAAATTGCTCCAGGGGAGGTTTAGATTGCATATTAGGAAAGGTTTCTTCACTGAAAGTGTTGTCAAGCATTGGAACAGGCTGCCCAAGGACGTGGTTGAGTTGCCATTCCTGGAGGTATTTAAAAGACACGTAGGTTTGGTGCTTAGGGACGTGGTTTAATGGTGGACTTGGCAGTGTTAGGTTAATGGTTGGACTCAATGACCTTAAAGATCTTTTTGGTCCTAAATGATTCTATGATTCTATGGTCTGTTTACCTAATATGGAAAGACTGCTCTTGGAACGCAGATTAGCTTTGTCTTGTCTATGTTGCATTGCAGCATATCGTGTGTGTATACCTAAATTCTCATGGTAAAGACAGGCATGGTCTTCAGTTCGCAGGTTAAAGACTGAGTTCAGAACATTTGTCATGGTTTTTAATGAAAATAATACTTGTTACCTTCTTCTAGTTCTATCCCCTGTCAATCGGGGCTTGAGAGTAAAAAATAGAGTGTAGTACACCTGGTACACGTGGTAGTCCTAAGGAAAAGAGGTGCTGGTGGTAGAAAGTGTATTATTTGAATAGGAAATATACAGTCAATAGGGCCTTCATGTTTCATAGAATCATTGAATCATAGAATAATTTGGGTTGGAAAGGACCTTTAAAGGTCATCTAGTCCAAATCCCCTGCAATGGGACATCTTCAACTAGATCAGGTTGCTCAGAGCCCCATTGAACCTGACCTTGAATGTTTCCAGAGATAGGGCATCCACCACCTCTCTGGACAGTCTGTTCCATTGTAAAAAAAAAATCATCCTTGTATCTAGTCTAAATCTACCCTGGTTTAGTTTAAAACCATTACCCCTAGTCCTATCTCAACAGGCCCTACTAGAAAGTCTGTCCCCATCTTTCTTATAAACCCCTTGAAGAACTGAAAGCTGCAACAAGGTCTCCCTAGAGCATTCTCTTTTCAAGGCTGAACAACCACAACTCTCTCAGCCTTTCTTCATAGGAGAGGTGTTCATTTTTCTGGCCCTATTTCTCAGAAATGATATAAACACCTTCTTGGCTTGTGTATTTTGTTTGTATGCTTTAAGCTGTCAGTCCTGTTCAGTGTATGTCCAGTTCAAAATAAGGGCTCAAAATAAGAAGACGGCCACACAATCCATTAAGACATTCTCATAATATTTTGGCTCAGAGTATAGTAACATTTGCTATGTCATCTGAAAGTGGATTTAAAATGCTAATAAATGGAGTTCTTTCCTCTTAGATCTTTTGCTCCTTCTTAGCACATGGTAAATGTTACATAAAATGGTGGAGGGTCAGACTACACTTCTGAGTGCATAAGAGGACGGATGGATTTAATTCAGTTTGGATATCTGACCCTAGTAGATTCTCCTACCCAGGTTTAGCCACTTACCCTTCTAGTCTGTCCTCTGCAGCTCTGACCCTGATCTTCAATTTCAAAGGATATTCAGTAGCAGGGGAGAAAAAAAGCTGCCCATTTCATTGCTGCACAGTGCTTTAGAGTTAGGCAATCAGCTTACAGCAATTGCAATTCCTTATTTTATGAATTCCCAGCAAATCCCGAACTTTCTTAGTAAACTTTCTCGCTGCCTTCTCCTCCTTTTCTCTGATGGCCACACTTCCAAACCATATGCCGCAGCGCACATGCCCAGATCTGGTGTGCAATTCTTATTCCTAAACCGCCCTTGCTGTGACCCCAGGCACTCACTTTGTGCTCGCACTGATCTGGTTAACACCACACAGATAATGAGGTCTTCAAATTTTCTTTCCAGGGATTGTTTCCTACTGCATTATTTTGATTAGAAAATACTGCTGTATCTGTACATATGTATCAGGGTGCCACGACTTACATACCAATATGTATTAGCATTTCTTCAATCAAGCAAAAATTTGCACATTTTTTCTTCCTTAGCTCCTGCTTCATTACTTGTGATTCATCATTTCCAGTGTTTTGTTCTGATAAATCTTCAACACGGTTTCATTTTTCTGCTATTATACAGTGTCAACTAGCTCACAAAACCAGAAGAATAGTTATTAAAATGTTCACGCTTCACAAATAATATTTTGACTGCTGGATAGATATAAAAGTCCAGTAGGAAAAATATTCTGACATGATTTGTAACATGCTATCTTTCAAATGGCAAAAAATATCAAAATATAATTGAAACAGCCTGCTCATGATGCAATCCCCTTCCCATTTTCAAATGAATGAAGGAAGCACACAGTATGCAGTTTTCTGTGAATCTCAGGGCTTAGATCTACACAATATATCTACTGAGGCAGA
The DNA here is from genome assembly GCF_028500815.1 of Rissa tridactyla. Taxonomy (NCBI): domain Eukaryota; kingdom Metazoa; phylum Chordata; class Aves; order Charadriiformes; family Laridae; genus Rissa; species Rissa tridactyla. The sequence continues at coordinate 34,148,198 of NC_071467.1, read as the reverse complement.
CAGTTAAGCAACTTTTCACAAAAGAAAAATAGGCAACCAATTTTGTGATTGTTTTGATAGCGTGTGACTTGGCATTCATTACTAAAAGTGTTTCTATATATGTTTAATTTTAATACATAATTATGAGATTAATTTGTCTATGAGAATTTGCAGGATTGGGGCCATCATGTTTATTGGAATGAGAGGGTGAAGGTGGAACTGCGAAAACACAAGTCTTCTTGTTAAAATGAAATCATTAGCTTAATACGGGCTGCAGAAAATATACTGAAGAGATGAGAAATCCCTCTTGTTAAATGTTTATGATGCGCGCCTTGTTTGAAAAGCAGAATGTTTAGCTCTCCCTCTGTAATGTGTTGACCAGATTTTTCTCTTCAGATTCCTTTGGGCATGGAAGCTACTTTGTGTAATGTAAGATTAACAAAATATCATCTGAATGAAACATTGATAGACTCCGCATGAAATACAGTAAACTGTACCTTTTCTATATATTCACTGTAATATAAAAAGTGAGACATGATACACCTGTATGTCTAGAATATATACTTATTCACGGACACATGTCTGAAAATAAAATATACACATGAATATGTTATATAGGTGTCTTTCTTCTCCCTGCAAGGTTAAGCTATCTGATTAAATCAAACTCTATTCTTTCTGTTTCATCCATCACTACCAGCAGATAGCAGAAACAGCATGCACCTTCAGAAATATTTTTTTTTGTTTTTATGGTGTGTGAGACAGAAAGGTTTAATTTAATCTGTTGGACTGACTTTGCAGAGATGATAGTAACAGAAGCAGTATCTTCAGCTAAGTAACCTGAACAAACATGACATGGAAATCAAAAAGGAGTTTATAAATATAATACTTAAGCCCCACTTCTATCTTCCCCTTTTATAAGGACACTTGAACAAGCCACCGCCTATTACAAGCAAATTTGCCGTAAGCAGGCTGGTGGTTTTTCTGTTGTTGGGGTTTTTTTGTTGTTGTTGTTTGCTTTTTTCCCCTTCTATTTCTCTTTTCCTTGCTTCTTATTAACTTTCTGGAAGATCCCTTTGATGTACGTGCTCATATTATTTAGTGAATTTTTCATTTGGCTACAAGTAAAAATAGAAGACCCAGAACAGCTATAATGTCTTTTCGTCTATACCAAATCTAGTCCTTCAAGGCAGTTATTGGTTTGCATTTGTTTTCTTACAGTGATACATATTTATTTAATGAAACTGTCTTAGCAATAATGCAGGTTCTGAGGAACAATTTTCTAGTTTAAAAGCTTTTTAAATTGGAAGTGAAATCAGAAGGGTTTGATTTTTAATGACTTTTCCATGTAGAACGGTTTGGTTTGGATGTCAATAAAATTTAAAGTAAAAGGAAATTTAGGGTATATTATAGTGATAGAAACAGCATGTGTTCCTTTGAGACCTCTCTCTCACCTCTTCTCCACCCAAATAAACTCAGCCCAAATTTGAGTTGTGAATTAAGAAATGTCTAATCCTAACCCTTTCCCAGTTTAGCACTCACTCACAGTGCTTCCAGACTGCCATATTTTCTCTAAATAAAGGTAAAAATACTTTTGAGATTCTAACAATATCTACACAAAGAAATGCTTATTTTCATTAGCAAAGTAGCTGTTTAAAGTATTACAATTTCACTTCTGGTTTTATTTCAGTTTCATGCTAGAGTGTAACTTTCAATGTACGAGCAATCTCAACTGTTTCTTTATGAAGAGAGTCAATCCCTTACACTTGTTATCTTATCTGCATCCATCCTGGAAAAGACTCTAGTAACTAAGGCAGTTACAAAACTTGAAATGCATTTTATAGATACTGCAAACGTAACTTTGGGCATGCCATAGTTTTCAGCTCTGTGTGCTGGAAGAATTGGAGGGGAAGATTTCAGCCACCTCTGTATTAATTCCAAGTACAAAACTGAGTGCAGGGTGGCCTGTGAAGTTGAGCTATTGTGTAATTTTACCAGCTTCCTCCACTACAACAAATGATTGTTGAGGGTTTTTTTTTTTGTTTTTTTCTGTGAGTGCTAGTTTAGTTTAGTTTGCTACTTTTTAAGAATTATGTACTCTTGATTTCTGCAAGGCAATGCTGAGACTTTCGGAAATGTTTCTTCAAGCTTATACAAGTTCCTCTACAGAAACCACATGACAGCAAAACTTCTCCACCAGGTCCAAGCTCTGGTTGTGATTTTATGTTACCACAGTAGTGTAAAACTCCTGTAGTCCATGTGAGATCCTTCCTCATATATTCATTAATTGTTGAAATTACCCTAGGGGTATAAAGGTAGAGATTGACAGTATTCAGAATTCACTGATATGGAATGTCAGCTTTATAAACCTGTTACTTAATGTACTCTTCAAATTGTCAACTATCAGCTTTTTTGCTTCCTCGCCAAGCTATTCTAACTAAGCACTGACAAAAAGTTTTAGTAAGGAAGAGTGTCAGGTTTTTGCACTTTAACAGAAGTTGATTCTGCCTGTGAAGTCCTCTTGGGCAGCAATGAAATACATTCTTAAATGGATGTAGTACAGAGAGAAGCAATGGTGTTATGCTAAAGCTCCCATGTTAACCTTATTAACGGAAGTTAAATACAGGATAATTTAGCAATGACTGCAATATATAAGAACAGATGGCTGGTGGATGACTTCCTTCTGTGTACTGAGAAATTCCAATTAAGACAAAATTAAATGAATTAATAATATCATAAAACTGCTATTCCACTTTTTACTATGGATTATGCCCTCCTTAGTAGGGAAAATTGCATTAATTGCTTCAAGAAAGGAACCATTCAGTGGCTGCAGAGGACTTGGTGGTGAACTGTTACACTTCCTGCCATTGCACAGTTATGCATAATGTGACCACATGGAATTCACAAATCGTAAGCAGGAAAAGAGCACAGCAAGTTTTTTTGCTCCAAAACCAAAGCACACTGTCATTTAAGCAACCGGAGAATCTCCAAGAGCTGTATCATAGTATAAAAAGTTTTTATCCATGCTGGGTAGCCACTAGAAAGAGATAAGCATAAGAATACCTGACATTACGCTCATTAGAGGACATTATCAAGCTTGGTGCATTACATAGCCTGCAAAAATGTCCTTACACTATGTTCCGTAAGCAGCACTAAATATGATTGCACTAATAAGCTTTTTCTACATATAGTAGGTCACAATTTCGGCTGTAGAGAGGGTTAAAAGTTGAGTGAAGAACTATCTTATCACTTATTAACTATCTTTCATATTGTTTATTTCCATTGGTAGCATTTTGCTGTATTTTTAAATAGGATATTTTGACCTTCATTTCTATGAGACCTTAATTCTTTCTAGTGAGTGCGAAATGCTTGCCGTTTTCTAGATTTCTGTAAACCTGTCTTGTCCAGGTCTCTGGGTCCTAGTTGTGCTCAGGGTACAATAAGGGTACAATCTATCTGTTTGCTGCAAACATTATCATTATTGTGTCACCAAAGGGTAGATTTACACTTTTTATTTATTATTTTTGCAAGAGTTTCATGTCCAAACTCACCTCACGTCTGGTCTGTTCAGGCGTGAGTCTCCACCCAAGTAAAGGCTTGAGGTAAATTCTGAAGCAAAACTCTGAGGTTTTTTTTTAACTTTTACAGTCTTTTTGTTGGATCTGGCATGGCCAGGTTGGGTACCTGGCTCTCAGCCTAAGTGTTACATGTTGCCCACCTGCCCAGCTGTAGTGCATTAGGCTTGCATGCACTGGGTATAGTTACGGTAATGAGGGTCCTTCCTTCATCGCTTGTGCCTCAAATAGCGAGGACTGACGCAGTATGTAGCAGCGTGGCCTCAGACTGTCCTCACCGGGTGATAATGTGGTCATACGTCACGTGGGCCGGAGCTACCTTGCAGCTGTTGGAACATCATGCTTGTAGACAGCCAGAGCTTCAGTGTCTGCGTCTGAGCTGATCTCCCCAGCTTCCCTGTATCATCAGTGGAGAGAAAGACAGACTTTTAGGGAAAGATTAGGTGAATCACATTGCAGAAGTGCATGTTCTCTTTAGAAACTACACAAGCAAACCAGGTAAATGAGCTGTGCGTATCTTCAGGTTAGCTATAGGTGGCCTAGTGAATCCCTCTCAGGCACACTATAGATAGAATATATAAATGCTACATTGAGCGCTTTGCTCTTTTTGTGTTTCATAGCAGCATGAATTGTTTGGTAGCATGTATCAGCCATGTGGAAAGCATAGAAGAAAGCACATTAGCCTGTAATTGGACCCTGACTTGTGTTAGTTATGATATGTCTACAAAGTTAGTTTGGAACAATGGCAGTGGCATCCCTATAAAAATGTGTAAATAACATCAGAGAAACCAAATTCAATCAAGGCAAATCTTTTAAACTGAACCTTACGAGAAAACCTGTTATCAGTTACAGAAGACAAATAGTTATATGGCACCTGACATTTTGTACTACAAGGATTTTGATTAAGCCACGAAGGCAACGTAGAATCCTTAAAGACACAGATATTTGACTGTAACACACACAGGACTGTGCAGCTAATTAAATGGTGACAATTGTCCATACTAGATGCTTATGACAGCATTAAGCCTCTGTACCCATCACTGTAGCAGGAGTTCTGGAGACCCCAAAGGAGATGAGTGATATGCCTCCTTAGTATTGAAATGTACTGCTCAGTTGTTGCAGCAGCAGGAGATTGTAAGATCAAGAGGCTTAATAGCTTTGGTACAAGAGGCAGTGCTACATTAAATGCACTAAAATGCAAGAACTTACTGTACGTTCATAGCACTGCAAGCCCCCTAGCTACACTTAAAGGGGCTGGCAAACTGCACATCTGTAGAGTTTGCAAGTTAAGCAAGGTTAAGAAGAGTTTTACTATATGTTTTATTTGAAAATTGTTTTTTGTGTTTCTGAAAATTTTGCCTGCCAAAATATTGTCTTGCATGATTGCAAGCCCACCAAAGATGGGGCTGTTTTGTAGCATGAAATGCAAAACTAAAACTGTAAGCCTATTTTTGAAGCATATTTTTCAACATGTGTTAAAAGTTTTGCTTTTACGTATTTTCTAACTGTTTTGAAGAAGTTGTGACATTTACTATCTTATTGTTTGTGGTGCATCTTCATACCCTTACTTTGTTCCTCTCATCCTTATTTATGTGGTAAATGTGAGGATGAAAACAAAAGAGAAATGATTTTTGTTTTCATAAATTAAATGATTAGAATATTTTTCTCTTTTTGCTTTTTTGCGTTACTGTGTAAAGAGCACCATTTTACTTTTTCCTGACAAAAATCTTATTACAGAACAGTAATGCAAAGGCTTTCATAACATATTTTGCAAACGTAAAACTTACTTAACATTGAAGATAAAGATGAGTTCCATCTTAGATATTACACATGATTGTAATAACCTTTAACTTGCCTATGTATGTGATGATATGCACTCTGTCACAAAAAATGGCATGTTAACTCAGGTTCTTTGCTATAATAGTATGCTTCTTCACAGCACAGACCTATTTTACTGGGGTAGTCCTCCATGGAGAGGGGATTGGGATCTATTGCCTCTAGTTTGTGTCCAGTCCCAGCCTTTTGGCTGCTCCACCTGCACAAACTGCCCCTCGTCCTTTGCTGCTGAAGCTTTCTGAGCAGCATCCACATCTCTCCTTACCACCCAGTCCGTCTCCTACCTCTTCTTCGCTGTCTCCAGCTTGTGTTTTTCCATCTTGGAATACAGATGTTTCTGCTGCAGAGTGAACACGGTTAACGGCACCTGTGCAACTAATTTGCCTGTATCTATGTCAGGTTGGGGCTGATTGCCTGAGGGTGACTTTGCCTCAACAGCTTCTTTCAGGCCTGATTCTATGAGCAGCATTTTGAGCTCTTTTAGTCTTTCCTGCATATTCCAATTTTCTCTCTGAGAATAATTGTTCACATTCCAGTTTACCGAGTTCAGAATATGTTTTTGACTGGCTCATTTTACTTTTGCATAAGACATTTTTTCAAATTAAATTCCCTCACACAGTTTCTCTGGGGAAACTCTGCCTTCTCTCCAGTGAAGGCTTTCTCACACATTGCTGTGTTTTGGTTTCTGTTTCCTTGCAGGCTGGCACCTTGTGGTTGGCAGAAAGCTTTGGTTTGGGTTTTTCTACCTTATTTGGTTTTCCAGCAATGAAGAAATCAGGCAAACAAAACAAACAATAAAACCCACACTCCCAAAAAAGTCCCACCAGAAAATGGGAAAACAAGATTCTGTGCATCCTGTGAAGGTGACAGGGCTTACAAGTAGACCTACCTCTCAGTTGATATCAACCATTTGAATGAAAGGGAATAAACGTTCATCATCTTCCCTGTCTGTTGCATTACAGAAAATAATCTTGCTAGTATTTATTCATGTGAGCAAATTACATAAAATTATGTGGAGTTACGAATGTTTACTAGTGGTGTCATCTGGTACCAGAAAAGCAGACTTCCATACCCCTTCCACTCCTTTTATTCCAAGACCTCTTGGCCTCTTACAGCAAATAGAAAGGCACAGCAGAGAGCCTGCTTCCAGCTTCCACCCTGGAAACTCTGTATATCCCCACGGCAGGGAAAAGCAAGCACTCTGAAAAGTGTTAATTATCTTCACACCACTGTATTCCTGGAAATTCCCTGACAATAACCACTTTGCACCTTTGGAAGTGCAGCCAAGATTATAGATTTTAGCGTTAGGCTGTTCATGGCTCATTCTTAGAACAGGATGATTTAAACATGTGTGTGGACCTACTTTCTGCCCTATGGGCTTTTGAGTTTGCATCATCCTTCTCTAATAGTCATTACCTTAGAAGACCTTCACAGCCATGGCTTCTTCTTAAGCTCTCTTCCTCTGGATCACTGTTCAGGCATGATGGTAGGAAATTCCAGGTCTTGAAAGAAATATTAATTTATATGTGGGCACTCAGATCCATCATAAATTGTGACAGCTCTAGTCAGGGAGAGGGATAACAAGGAATAAGCAGAAAGTCCTCAGCTATTAGAGGCTACAGGCACAATGGTTCTTTCAGCAAGAAATTATATCCCTTTCCAATTTCACATATCTTGTTCATTTGTCAAGATATACTTGACCAATTCTTCTCATCTTCTAATTTTTTCTCAAGAGTTTTGCAATTATCTTGAGGTATTAATAGCTGAAGGAATGTTTCAGAATATAAGAATTGTGCTCTAAACCCCATTTAATACTGTAGGCATGGCTGCTAGTACTTTATTCACGGTTGTGGTGTTACAGAGGTAATCAAGGTTTCAATGCTTTAGTTTCCCTAAGGAGGTCCAATCTACAACTGACAATGTCCTGTCTAAGGGAAAAAAATCTATTCAGTGATGAAGTGCTGCAGTCATTAAACTGCAACATTACAATCAATGTAAATCTTCCATTGGACCAACAAAAGAAGGTAAAAGTATGATCAGTGCCCTATGAGGCCTAATTTCCTTCGGCTTTCTTTCCTTTTTCATACTAATTAAAAGCAAAAAAGCTTGTGTACTGAAGAAAACTTCTGGTTCAGGGTCATTGACTCTCTGTTCGTCAGCACTGAGACAGATCTTTATGGAAGGTCCATTGAAAAGGCACAAAGCGATTTTCCCTTTCATTCTACATCAGCATCTTTTCCTGTTCTATATCTTTTAATGAACGAGTTGTCATGCTTCCACATGGAATAGCACTTTGACAAGTGGTGAATAGCCACTATTAGCATAGAGTTATGCTAACCAGAATTTTATCTAGAACCTCCAAATCCTACTGGTGTTTCTTTGGCTGTGCTTCCTCTCAGGCTGTGAGGAAGCTCTCTCCTGTCATTCCTGTGACAGGATTTGAATATGCATTTCTGTTAATCTCAGGGGAGAACATTCTGCAATGTCTTTTTCATGATATATTAAAAAAAAAAAGGAAACCAAATCAAACCCTCACAAAGGCTGGAGAGATATATTGACATAAGAATCTTTGAAGGCTTAATAAGTAATCTGGATAATGAATTATGATATCTGCAGTGGTGATTTTGTCACTTCAGAAGGAGACTGATTCTTATCTTTAAGCCTGCAAGATGTTTGACGTAGGCCTTCACTGTTAAAAAAGTTCACCATCAGTCAACATCACTTCTAGTCCAAGATCATACCATTCAGTATGACACTAGAAGTCTTGACCTCAGCTCCTACTTTCTGTGTCCCTATTAGTGGACATTCCCCTCCAGAAAGATCTTAAATATTTTTAAAAAAATTAAGAGCAACTGCTCTGCTCTTAAGTGTATCATCTAGTCCCACCACTTTTGTGTCATTTGCAAACTTGATGGGGGTGCACTCAGTTCCTTCTCTCATATCATTGGCAAAGATAGTAGAAAGAGGTGCAAGGACAGACCCTTGTGGTTCTGGAGGTTACCTGCCTCCAGTTAGAGTATGACCCGTTAATTGCTACCTGCTGAGCCTGATCATCCCACTAGTTTTTTTACTAATCCAGAGTATAACATCCTAATACAACATAGATATTGTGAGAGATGGTGTTGAAAATCTTGCTAAAGCTAAGGTAAAAGACAACCACAGCCCTCCCTCACCCACAAATCTATAAGTCAACATTTTATGTTTGCATTGGGGTCATCATATGCAGATAATAGCAGATGATACCATCAACATATTCTGTATCAAAAGTCAAGATGGAATGAAAACTCATTACAAGGACATGGTCAGTCTATTGACAGACTGCACTGAAACACTTTCTCACTGTTTGCCCATAGCCCAAAACGTACTAACAATAAGTTCAGACATTTTGAGAAAACAGAGTATGGGATGATGTCTTAAAAGATTCATTCAAGGAATAGCAGGATGCCAAGAGTGATATTTTTTCCATAGAAGTCGAAAAGAAACATGGGTCTTCCTGCTTGTTTTTTCCTAGTCAGAGCTGTTGATATATTCCAGTTTACAGTTCTTCATATTTCTGAAGTCATCCAGTCATGGAGAGGCTGGCATGTGGCAACTCTGAATCTCCTGACTTCAGAATGGATGAGATAGTTTTGATTAAAATCTTGAGGGTTTTCAGTGTGGGACACAGTAACCACATCACTATTTCTAGACTTTCCTTGGTCAGATACATCAGCTTATTCAATTTTCTTCACTTCTTCCCATGGACGGTGGAGGGATCTTAAATCTGGGCTATGTATTTTCTGGCATTCTAACATCCCAAAAGATTGAGTCAAATGGATTGTGTTTTCCAGCAAATGAGAAAATCAATTGTTTTCTCTGTTTAAGATCCTACACTTCCTACAGCCAAAGTTCTATCAGTTCTATTTAAATTTGCTTGATATTCTGGCTCAGAGTAAGCATTGCTGATTTTCTTTCATTCAGCTTCTGAAATGATTTTGGTCATTTTCTACATCAGAAACGTTAACCGCAAATAGACTAAAGATCTGGTAAGCAGGCCTTTTGAAACAGAAACCCATTGATGCCTGTCATTCAGACTCATCAAAACAATGGTATCGACAGCTAGAAGAATATAAGGAAGAATTTAGTTCATATAGCTGATTCTGACTCCAATTTTAGGAAGGATATTATTCACCTAAAATAGTATCAGAGTTTAGCTTGAATCCAGAGACTAACGTGGCTCTAATAACAGGCCTTGATATACCTCAATCTCATGTCTTCAAATCTGGAACCGCATTCCACACCTGAATGTGGAAAGGTTTCCAAGGATACCTTGGAAAAATTACTGACAGTAATTATCTTGCTTTGATTAGGGGACACTTCACTTAAGAAGCTTCAGGGATCTAGCAAATAAACATCTCATGCTTGACCCTTTCAAGCTGTCATATGGAACTCAATTTATACTTACTGTTGCTGCAGTCTCATTGTCTGCAATGCCAGGGGGATAGAATTGGCGAATTGGATGCCGATTCAAATGGGGAAGGGAAGATTGTCCCTCAGGCTTGATTCATCGGTCAGTGATCCTCCTCTAAGTAGATGGTGTTTTGTAAGGAGTACTGCTTGGGGTCACATAAAGTTGGAAGGAATAAATAGGCAAGTGCTTTAAGTGAAGAAAAGATTTACTTGTAACTTTCTTGCCTAAACATCCACTCACAAGCCATTCTTCCTCCCTTCTAGTTTCTGGGGGTTTCTAGGGATTTAGGAGCTGACAGGAAAGAAGGATTTGTACTGTAAGACTGTGTTCAGAAGAGGGTTGGCTGATGCTGTAGTTAGGGCTATGAACAGGTAAATGTAACTGACAGAAATTGTATGTAGGACTATCAAAAAGTGTTCTCACATATACATTCACACTCCACTAATAAAGAAGCTGTCTAGGTGGATGTACATGCAAATCCTTCTAACAGGCCTCACCATAACGTCAGCTAACTTCCCCCTAGGTACCTTCTCTATGGGTACAGCGTGAATATAGCTGTAGACAATGCATGTCAAAGACCCGCTATAGCTAAATAACCTTTGTTTTCATGCTGAGATACGACCGCCAATTAAATATATATTTTTTTTAATTAAAAAGGTTATATTGACAAAGAAACTTCTTTCTTGCCATTATCTTTGTTTATGCACCTTTTGCATACTATTAATGCAGAAACAGAGTAAAGTCTTTGTTTTTATTAGTATCTCTCCATCTTTAATCACCCAAATACCTCACAAACTAATGGCCTAAATATGGTTATAAAATTCTTGGGATAAAAGCTTTGCCCTGATCTGATGATTCCTTTTAATTACCTGCCAATAAACACATACTTATCAAGACTATATAGTTCTTCATCAGTAGTCCTTTTTATATTATGTTTATAGTCCACATTTTATTTCAAAGGACTTTACAAGCTACAAAGCATGTACAATAGTCATTTTCTTTATATGGTGCTTGGGGGCATTACACAACAAAGTACAAATAGCTTATCCTTCACCCCACTGAAATGTGGTCACCTCTGAAGTGAAAGGTGGCAGCTTTTTAATAGCAAAAGAAAAACACTATATCTAATTAAAGCTGCAAGCTACATGTAGTTAGAAAGAAAGTGGTTGTTCAAACTCAAATCTTACATATGATTTATTATTCATTTTTCTGCTCTCCCTCCCCCTCTTCACTTTACATGCCGGGAGAGGAAAATGCCTTAAAGTATGACCTGCTCTTTACTTAGACCTTTTAGTTATCCTCTGCTGTTTTGCAGGACTTTCAGAACTGCTTGAGCTTGATCCCTCTATGTTAGCCGTGAAAGAATCCAACAGCTGCTGCTTCATCTGAAGGATTTCTGTGGGGAAAAGGGGTTCTTTTAAACTAATTCCTCAGGCTGCTCACAACCTGGACTTTCCCCTTTAGATGTCCTCCGTGGCTCCCTAACACTTTTGGGACTCTTTGAGGTGCCTGAGCTGTCTTCCTTTCCTGATGGTGGCATTTTCTCTTCAAAGCACAATTTTTGCTGCCCCTCTGTTCTGTGCAGGGAGAAAATGCCTTTGAAATCAATGTGGTTTTTCAGGCAGGTAATAAGCATTTAAAAATATACATCTACTTCTCATTTGTTTAAAATTTGCTAAATCCTATAGCAGTTAAACAGGTATGAAGTGATTTTCTTTTAATGTTACTTCCTTCTGATAGACTGTGCAATGAAGCTGCATCAGTTTCAAAGGTTTCCCACTCCCTGCCTAGAATAGAGCTGTTATAGCAATAGCCCTTTGAAAAGGAAATGGCAAATGGCACCAGCAGGACAGGCAGACAGCTTAAGTCAGGTTCATGTAGCCCCAGAACTGCTTGGAAGCAGAAGACGACATGTGAAAGAGGGCGAAGGGAAGAGAGTCCAAGCTTAGAAAACATCTGTTGAAAGAATTAATTGAAAAAGTCACCCCACCCCAAATAAAGCAATAGCAGTTGAAAGCAGAGGATAACAGCTGCAAAGGCAGTAGCTGTAGCTGTAGAGGGCATCTGCACTTGTGCAAATACTGCAAGACCTATTATTTAAAACAAAATTAAAACAACAAAAAAAGTGTTCAGACAGGAATCCTCTCCTTTCAAAGAGACTATTAGGTACACATTTGGATTGATTTTTATATTTTTTTTTAATATGTCTTGTGTTTAATATAACCACTCTATTACTAGTTCCTGGATGACCATGTTTATTAGCATGGCTCTCTCTAAGCAAGGGGCTCTCAGGATTTCTAAGGCCTTACTGCTGTACCTCTGTTGTCTCCTGCACACTGGTTATGACAATGCTGTAAATAAAATAGATAAAGACATAATCACCACACAAATGACCAAACTCTTTTCCCCTTTGCAAACCTGCTGGACTTACCAGTACTGCATATTGGAAACAATTACTGACACTTCACAACCAGCTAAACCTTGGCTGGGTAATACCTGGAACAGAGCTACTAGGAGCAGAACAAAATGATTGCAGGGATCATCGCAGCATTAAACAGTATGGACACTCATTTACCATTGCCTGCATCCATGGCCTAACCCTATTCAGGTGACTGGCATAGGCATGTTGGGATGTCCTCTGAATGATTCTCATCCCCCTACCCACCTCCACTGAGTAGCAAGGACAGTGGTCAGTAACCTCTGCAGCTGTGAAGTCCTCAATATCTGTGCACACAGGGATGACTAGGCACAGGAAACAAGAAGGAAAGACATAAGTAGAAGAAAAGCTTTTTAGGTTTTTGGCAGTATGAAACTGCCTAAAGACCTTTCTTTCAGACAGGATGGATATAGCCATTGATTTAAAACTAGACCTCTGTGTAAGTGTTTTGTTGAATGGACACATGAGCACTTTGTTACATTCTGTGTAGCTTGGTTCTTGAGCTTATGTTCAATAGATCAGGATATTGGATTACTTTGTTTTATACTTTTCAAAAATTACCATTGAAGGATTAGTGTCCATCTAGAAAATTTGCCAAGAAAGATGAGCATGGAGAGTAGTGCCTTCTGCGGTTAATTTAAAAAATGTAGTAAATAGTTAAATAATCATAAAAGGTTCTATTGCTTCGATATTGCTCAGAAAAAATGTGAAGAAAGAACTATGCAATTCACAAATAATTTTAAATAATTTTATCTTCAATAGAATCCTTATTTTTGCACTTTTTAAAACATGAAATGTGGAAAAACACAGTTCTTATTCCAGAAAACAATATCAGTTTGTATAAAGTCTGGGCAGCATTCCTTGATATATATTTTATGCTTGATGATAGGGAAAAAATAATATTTAGGAGGTTGTTTTGTGTTTGGTTTATTTTTATTTGTTCACCTGTTTCAAGAAATGTCTGAGTTTAAAACCACAGTAAACAGGCAAGCACTTAAGGATGCATGGGGGAATTAGGCACAGATTTCTGTCGATTGTTAATAGGAACTGTGCATCTAACACTTGCTCACTGTAGTGGAAATAGACTTGAGCCTAAATCTAAAGTGCATTGGGAGAAAATACTTCATTTTTCCATTGCAGACTATTGTGAATGATGTAGCTATAGTGGACAAAGCAAATCTAAGACCATCATTGGATCAGGGGCCATTGGACCAGGGACCATAGGCAGAAACAGATGCTCCTTAACCTATCATCATATTAATAATTTAACACCACTGATCTCTCATAAAAGACTGAAATGTATTAGTTTTTCCTTTGAGACTACATCTACCTTTTTTTTTTTTCCTCCCCACCTTAAATTCTGTTTTATATAGGCTTTCACCAAACTAAAGAACTTACCCGGAATCGGTGGAATTACTCTGTATAAATGGACATGACCCTTTGTTTTGTTCTCTTGTAAGCTTGTATACCAGTTGTGCAGGAAACCAGTCTCTTCAGTGTTTTAGCCTGTTCCTTTCTTATTTCTTATTTTTTTGCTTAACTTGAAATGTTACCAAAGGTGTTGAAATACTAATGTGAGAGATACACTATGGAGGTGTTTTCAGACAGATTACTAATTTTACAATATTGCACACAGGTTTGCTCTTTTCTTCAAAGCACTAATTTTCAAATGTGAATAGCTACCATGAGACACCTGCAAATGACCAAATTTTGGGGTGTTGATCTCAAGACATAGTTCAGGAACTTCAAAATTCTTGAGTTATTTAGAGAATAAGGACAGCTTACTAAATTGATAGTAGTAGATTCAGGAAATGCTTTTAACCACCAAGTGTCAGTGTATTGGCCTATTCTAATTTCGTAATCTTTCTGATAACTCTTCCTGGTGTTGATGAGCAGAGTGTGATATACTTTACCATCACCACCTTACCAGGTCATATTCCACCTCTGTGGCTTGCTGTTCACCAAGAAGCTACCAGTGATTCCTGATTCCAAGTTCCTACAGATTCTCAGCCTCTTTCTTATACCTTCATTTTGTCTATAGCTTAAAATATATTTTAAAATAAGTCACAAAAACTTTTAAATATTACTTGTACTCTACAATTCACATGGAAAATCCATGTCCACAATAAATTGAGTAATACTTAATAAATATTGGCTAGAGCACCTCTCCTATGAGGACAGGCTGAGAGACCTGGGGTTCTTCAGCCTGGAGAAGAGAAGGCTCTGGGGAGACCTTATAGCGGCCTTCCAGTACCTGAAGGGCACCTACAGGAAAGATGGGGAGGGGCTGTTTGCAAGGGCATGTAACAACAGGACAAGGGGCGATGGTTTCTAGAGCAGGGTAGGTTTAGATTAGACATTAGGAAGAAGTTCTTTACAATGAGGGTGGTGAGACACTGGCACAGGTTGGCCAGAGAGGTGGTGGAGGCCCCATCTCTGGCGACGTTCAAGGCCAGGCTTGATGAGGCTCTGAGCAACCTGATCTAGTTGAAGATGTCCCTGCTTACTGCAGGGGGGTTGGACTAGATGACCTTTAAAGGCCCCTTCCAACCCAACACATTCTATGAAATTCTATGAAATATTACTTTATGAGCATATTAATGAAGGAGCTAGAGTTGGTGAACTGCCACACATGTAACTGCCTGTTACATGTTATCCCCAGTAGACAGCCACTTGCTCACTCTCCCCCAGTGGGATGAGTGAGAAAATCAGAAGAGTACAAGCAAGAAAATTCCTGGGTTGGGATAAAGTTCGTTTATAGGTGAAGCAAATCTGTGCATGCAAGCAAAGCAAAATCAGAATCCATCCATTACTTCCCATCAGCCGGCAGTTGTTTAGCCATTTCCTGAAAGCAGGCATTCATCACATGTAAGGGTTACTTGGGAAGCGCATTCCCCCCTTCCTCCGTTTTCTCCCAGGTTTTATTGCTGAGAACGATGGTATTCCTTATGGTATGGGATACCCCTGTTGTCAGTTGGGGTCTGCTGTCCCATCTGTGTTCCCTCCCAACCTCTTGTGCAGCCCCAGCCTGCTCGCTGGCAGGGCAGCATGAAAAATAGAGAAGGCCTTGATGCTGTGTAAGCACTACTCAGCAATAGATAAAACATCCCTGTTTTACCAACACTGTTTTGGTCACCAATCTAAAACAGCAGCATATAGGCTAAGAAAATTAATGCCATCCTAGCCGAAATCTGTACGCTGTCTCACCTTCTCATCCTTATTTGGATATTACATAATCAACTCAGGGATTGCAAGGAAGTAAATCCTTTTGGGGACTTTTTTTTAGAAAAATTAGCTCAGAGTGAGTTAGGTAGAATCTTGAACGATGCCATAGTTTCAGGTAATGCAGAACCGCAGTTTCTGCCAGGAATGTAAACATGCAATGCACGAAGTCACTACAGTGAGATAAAGTAAATATAGTGTATTATAAAATAAAACATGTGGGTCAAGGCAGGATGCTGAGAGGACAGGAGACAATCAGGAATAAAATGAACCAGTAACTTACCAGTGAAGGATAAAAATCTGGAAGGATAAAAGGAAAAGAACAAAGAGTATGTAAGCATAATAAAAAGTGTGGAATTAGAGGAATAATGAAACTTA
Source organism: Rissa tridactyla (assembly GCF_028500815.1). NCBI lineage: Eukaryota > Metazoa > Chordata > Aves > Charadriiformes > Laridae > Rissa > Rissa tridactyla. The sequence continues at coordinate 34,132,324 of NC_071467.1, read as the reverse complement.
GGAGAAAAAATGCCTTTTAGACCTCAAGGTTGAGTAACATGAAAAAGTACCTTGTGGAGATTCAGAGAGTATGAAAGTTCATCGGAGGAAATTTTGGTGATATAGATCAGAAAGTGAAGCATTTTCCTGGAATTACCTAATGCAGATTTTCTACGAAGAAGTATATTAAGGGAAAAATGAGAAGATCAAAACTATCTAAATCCTTGCTGAGTTCCCATACAAAATGTTCTTAATTATGTAGGCCAATATATCAACTCATCCTAAACTTTTACTGTCATGAACTGGGTTAGTTTTCATTATCTGAGAGAATAAAGCATTTTTCCTTCATAGTTTAAATTACAAAGGTTTCTGAAAGATAATGAGAGCAAATGACACAATTCTGGTAGATGCACAAACTAATGACAAAAAGTATTATTGCAAAAGAATCAACAAGCATCACAGAAATAATAAAGTTTCCTTGTAGGCATGAAATTTGACATATTGATCAATTAGAAACTAAAATGAGGTAAAAAGATCTCATTCTTGTCTCACACTTGTTCAATATTCCTTTGATGTAAATGGGATTTATTCCAGCATAAACTGTTGTCAGAGGAAACTTAAATCTAAAGAATGTACACTGTGTTGCCTTGTAATTTTGATTGCACTATCATGTACAATAATTTTGTAAGCATGTTTTATTGGCTTTAAAGTTTGTGAAGGCTTCGTTAGCATATTGTTTTGAAACATAAGGTATAGCTCTGGCATGCCTACGCATTCTCGGATTATATAAACTTGGCAAAATACAAAGTGATTAAGACCGGTAAAATAAGAATTCATTTCAGGGAACAAAATGTATGAATTGTAGCTCAGTTTTTATTCAGCAACTTCATATGGTGTTCTCAATTACACTGTAAAAATGTTCTCAAATAGTTGTTTCATCGAATTAATTTTTTAAGTGCAATTAAAACTGATAAAATATTAGTGAATGTATTTCAACACGTTAGACAGGGTGCCACCCTTAAGATTACCTTGATAAGAATAGTATACAATCCTTTCATGCATGTAAAGCTTGGTTGGTGGCTCTCATGTTTTGCAATTGACTGTTTGCAATTCAAAACTGCTTAGTACTAATGAAGAATGACCAAAGTTTTAAGTTAATTTATACTTATCCAGCTCTTTTTGCTGACTCCCACCATTCAGCTTCACTCAGCATTAAACCTGAAAGTGTATTACAAGCAATTAATTAATTGTGGTGTATGATACATACTTATGCATCAGAAGAGCTTTAGAATATTAGCAGAATACAAGCTATCCACTTTGACTTGTCAGCAGCAGATAAGTATCCACTTTAAAGGGTCATGTACAAAATACAGACTGATGCCTGGTGGGAATAATGATTCCTTAAATTCAGAATGAAATATCCAATAGATAGCAGCCAATACGGAAGGCAAAATACCAAAACTGCCTGCAAATAAGACAGCTGGTATCTTTAGTTCAATAACTGAACTAATGGAGGGTAATTTGGCACATCCTCAAGATCTAATCTGCTTACAGTTACTGTCTATCTATAATATGTTGATTATCATGTTTAGAATATTTAGACCAAGCTTTATAATTTATTTGAAACATGTCTGTAAATAATTGCACTGAGTAGGTAGACTGGCATCAATCAAAAGAGAAATAAGTTCCACATGAATGACAAAAAAGGATGCAAAAAAAGGTTTGTGATCCTTAAAATCTTTTTGCTTACAAAAATATTGTCCTGTCTCTTTGAATTATTAGAAATAATTTCCTCTCTTTTATTCTACTCACTTAAGATACTTTAAATTACGGGTCTAAATAAATGCTCCTACTTAAAAAAAAAACATGAACAGTTACACTCTTGATTAGTACATCAGCATATTTTAAATGGATAAAAGCTATATTTTAAAGTAGGAATTATCAAAATGTATTCTCACTCCATTAATTGTCATCCTTGTTATTGTGTTTTCAATATGGCAAATAGTTTGAATGGGAGGCATAGCAAATCCAAAAATAAATTTCAATTGTTGTGATGCAAATTTCTAGTGTTTATTAAAGTTCATAAGTGTAGTATAGTGTTTCTGTACATTTTTGGGACTGAATCAGGGAAGATTCTGTGCAAAAATTCCACAGAAAGGCAGAAAATGTAGTTTAGGATTAATAGAGCTTTCTTTATGTTGTTGAAGTTTCGTGTCCTATGTTAAAAATTTACATTCTGTCATTGATTTCTGTGGTCATGTGAAAGAATTCACAATGTATCTTTGTACATTTTTAACCATGAAGTGAATTCTCCAAATACTCCATTTTCTGGAAAACAGTCTGGTTTTAATTACCTTTCCATTACCTTTCCTTTCTTTTATAAAAACTTCGTTTAGCCTCTCCAATATTCTGTATGGTAGAGGCATGTATTGGCTCCCATTTACATGTCATTATAGAACACAATGTCTTAAACGTTACGGTAAAACAAGTATATCCATGTCTCATACAGATATTCAATCTTAAGTATAGAGAAGAAAAAATGTACACTGAAGGATGAACTAAGTTACTACCAGAGACGTATTAAATGTACATTCATAACTTAGTGAATCAGTTGTCAGTATTCTGTCCTGGGTACTGGTGACCTATAATTCCTTGGAGTATAGCTATTGTTACACTGACACATGAAAATAACCTATGAAAGGTTTTGTCTTATCTACTTTGATCTAATTTTGTCAAGACAATAATGGAGGCTTTTTTGTTTTCTGATTTTACCAGAATTAGCACTGTGAAACATAAATCTGTCTCCTTCACCTCTCTTCTAGGCTTGTGCTTCCCATTTGTCTCTATTGCTTTAACCTTGGCGTGAACCTTTGCTATGGCCACAGCTCCAGAATCTGAAAATCTTCTCTCACCACATTACAGCTCTCCTTATCTCTGCCAGGTTCTGCTTTCTGTCTGGGTTCACACTCCCAACCTGACATATATCCTGGCGGTGTGCCCTCCTTCAGCCTGGGCTTCCCTGGAGGACCATCCCAGACCCTGGTGCTCCTGGAGATGTCCCCGGCTCTTACTTTACACACAGTGATGCAGAGCGAGAGACATCTCCTATATCCCCTCCTTGACTAATTTCGTTGCTGTCCAGTAGGCATCTGGGGCCTACCTTTGTTTTCAAGATACTGTCCCTGTTGTGCCCCTTACACTGGCCACTTCTGTCTCTTCTGTGTCATTACCACTGGGGCCAGAACCCCCTCTACAGCTGCAAGCATCTGGAATAATCTTCAATACTTAGGCCTCCACACACACTGTCTGGTTTATGTGTCGGCTGAGAACATATCCTTTCTTCCTTACCTTAATTCCTCTGTGCCATTGGTATTTGCTTCTTACTCAACTCTCTGTATTTTTAATTAAACCTATAAAAGAGTCATGCAATTCCTTTAAATACTGTATACAAAAATAAGTTGTATTTATGCATTGGTAATTTACACTGCACAGATTTTATAAGCCTATTCCTTTAGCATTCGTGAGAATTCCTACTTTTTTGGTTTCTTTTTTTACGGAATTTTTTTCAGAGTTGGAAGGGACCTCTAGAGATCATCTAGTCCAACTCCCCTGCTAAAGCAGGATTGCCTAGAGCACATTACTCAGGACTGCATCCAGGCAGGTCTTGAATATCTCCAGAGAAGGGGACTCCACAAACCTCCCTGGGCATCCTGTTCCACTGCTCTCTCACCCTCACTGTAAAGAAGTTTTTTCTCATATTTGTTTGGAACTTACTATGTTCCAGCTTGTGCCCATTGCCCCTCGTCCTGTTACTGGGAACCGCTGTAAAGAGTCTGGCTCCATCCTCCTTAGACCCACCCTTTAGATACCTGTAAACGTTAATAAGGTCTCCCCTCAGCCTTCTCTTCTCCAGGCTAAAGAATCCCAGCTCTCTCAGCCTTTCCTCATAAGGGAGATGCTCTAGTCCCTCAGTCATCTTTGTTGCCCTATGCTGGACTCTTTCCAGAAGTTCCCTGTTTCTCTGGATCTGGGGAGCCCAGAACTGGACACGGTATTCCAGTTGTGGCCTCACCAGTGCAGAGTAGAGGGGGAGAATGATCTCCCTTGTCCTGCTGGCCACACTCTTCCCTATGCAGCCCAGAATTCCACTGGCCTTCTTGGCAACAAGGGCACATTGCTTGCTAATGGATAATTTACTGTCTACCAAGACCCCCAGATCCTTTTCTTCAGAGCTGCTTTCCAGCAGGTCCACCCCCTAACCTATACTGGTGCCTGACATTCTTCCTCCCCAGATGCAAGACCCTACACTTGTCCTTGTTGAACCTCATTAGGTTCTTCTCTGCCCAGCTCTCCAGCCTGTCTAGGTCATGCTGGACGGCAGCACAGCCCTCTGGGGTGTCAGCCACCCCACCCATTTTGGTATCAGTGAACTTGCTGAGGATACACTCTGTCTCCTCATCCAGGTCATTGATGAATACGTTAAACAATACTGGTCCAAGTATTGACCCCTGGGGGACACCACTGGTTACAGGCCTCCAACTCGACCCTGCTCCATTAATCACAACCCTCTGAGTCCTGTCACACAGACAGCTCTCAATCCATCTCACTGTCCCCTCGTCTAGTCCACACTTCCTCGGTTTCCTAAGGAGGATGTTATGAGAGACAGTGTCAAAAGCCTTGCTGAAGTCAAGGTAGATGACATCTGCTGCTCTGCCCTCATCCAGACAACCAGTTATAACATCATAGAAGGCTATGAGATTGGTCAAGCATAATTTACCCTTGGTAAATTCATGTTGACCACTTCCAATAACTTCCTGCTCTTGAACATGCTTGGAGATGACATCCAGAACGAGTTGCTCCATTGCCTTCCCAGGGACGGAGGTGATACTAACCGTTCTATAGTTCCCTGGCTCCTCCTTCCTGCCCTTTCTGAAGACTGGAGTGATATTGGCCTTCCTCCAGTCCTCAGGCACCTCTCCTGTTCTCCATGACCTTTCAAAGATGATGGAGAGTGGCCAAACAATAACATCTGCCAGCTCTCTCAGCACTCGCGGGTGCATCCCGTCAGGGCCCATGGACTTATGAATGTCCAGATTGGCCAAGTGGTCTCTGACCCGGTCCTCCTCAACTGGAGGAAAATCTTCCTCTCTCCAGACCTTCCCCCTTGCCTCCAGGGTATGGGATTCATGAGGGACAGCTTTAGCAGTGAAGACCGAAGCAAAGAAGGCATTCAGTAGTTCTGCCTTCTCTGTGCCTTCCACCACTAGGGCACCCATCTCATTCGTTAGGGCCTACATTTTCCCTAGTCTTCCTTTTTCTATTGATATACTGAAAGAACCTCTTCTTGTTATCTTTAACCGTGGTGGCCAAGATGAGTTCTGCTTGAGCTTTGGCCCTTCTAATTTTCACCCTGCATAGCTTCACTGCATCTTGGTATTTTTCATAAGTAGTCAACCCTCTTTTCCAAACATCATAAACTTCCCTTTTTTTCCTGAGGTCCAGCCAAAGCTCTCTGTTTAGCCGGGCTCGTCTACTTCCCTGTCTGCTCATTTTTTGGGACTTGGGGATGGCCTTCTCCTGAGCTTTTAAGAGTTCCTCCTTGAAGTAAGACCAGCCTTCCTGGGCACGTTTGCCCTTCAGGACTGTCCCCCAAGGGACACTCTCAACCATGCTTGTAAGCAGGCCAAAGTTTGCCCTTCGGAAATCTAAGGTGGCAGTTCTGCTGGCTCCCCGCCTATTTAATAACTACCATATTATAAAGTACATATGCTATCTATAAGCTACAGAAGTCTTAAAAACCACACAACCACACACTAATTTAGCATATAAAACTTTGAGTTTTTAAAGAGTGATTTCACAGAACATGTGCAATAATGAAACCACATGCTTTTCCAATTTGCCAGTTATTGTTGTTGTTATTTGTTGGTTTTGAATTTTGAAAGTTCTATTTGATACTGAGAGGAAAAAGTAGGTTTTCGTGGCAAAAGGAAACTGGTGACTATTTTTTTTGGTGCCTTTTTGTTTTCTTATTGTGGAAAACTAGCAGGAGACACATCTAAGTAAACAATGTAGATGTTACCGCATGTAAAGTCAATTTCTTGCTTGGTGTAGGGAATGACCAGTTTGTTTTAAGCACAAGCAGATGTTTCTATCTGACCATCTGGCCTTTATTTGCTTTATCCAAAATCCTATGCTCCCTCATATATGCAGAAAGGAGAAAGGTGGCAATGAGGATTTTTTTTTTGTTGGTTGTGGTAGTAAATCATAATTATGCTATTTCTTGGTAGTGATAAAAAGGAAGTGTGAAAATAACACACCGCAAGTAAGGAAAAGATTTTTAAAGTGAGGTATGCAAATCAGCACATTTGATAGTTCCGATCTGAAATTTCATGAGCTTGTCTCATCTCTATCCTTGCACAGAGTCTATCACTGAATGCCTATGTGCAGATGACCTGTAGGGAGAGCATGACTGAATCCTCAGTTATACATAAGATTTGTATACATGGTCTGCACAGGGATATGTTTTATTCCTCATTGGCCAGTTTTCATCACCTCTATAATATTTTAGTCTATTCGGCCAAAATTCTTTTAATCTTGATTAAGCTTGACAAATTGGAAATAGTAGGGCCAAGAAAGAGAAATTCAAGTAAACTCAAACCTGCTTGATTTGGCTTAGAAACTCCAGGATACTTCCTTGTACTTAAATTTTCAGTAATTTTGAAAAGCTATAAATAGTTGTAAATTGAGCTTAAATTCTGTAAAAATGTGATATCAACATGTCTTTACACTGACTTTTATGAAATTCAAAAGTTTCAAGAACTGACACCTCTCCTCAATCTTTACACTGCTGACTAAGCGAATGAAGGTCTGTCTTTTTAATCATAATGCCAACGAGTAGGATTGAATACTGCCTACAGAGACCAGCTTCAGCCCATCTAAAAATACCTTTTCAGATGTGAATCACATGCAAATCCATTGCTAAATGGAGTTAACATATTATAACCTAAATTTTCTGTTGTGACATCCAGATATTTCTGCCTCTCTTTTACAAGCTGAAATAAAATGAGCTTTGTGCTGGAGACACCTTTGTGTCAGCAAGTATCAGTGGAGCAAAGCTATAGATTCTCATGTTGCCTACTGATTGAAGTCAGCCAAGTAGGTACTTCCACTGCAACTGCAGATCTCTTCCCTTATGAATATGTTATATGAAAAGATTGGTCTATTTTTCTTTAAATATTGATTTACTTTAGAAATTGTGCTTGCTTACCGGAAACCCTTTTGTTCTCATGTGAATGTTAAAATTTCCACCTTTCTGAAACATGAAGATCAGCAACCTATCATACAAATTCCTGTAGCAAGCAAACACTCAAAAGTCTTGTTTTCTGTGTTTACTACAGCGCATTAGGCTTTCACTACTTCCACAAGTTGCATTGCACATTTTGTGCTTAATTTTCTTTAATTCACTGTGAGACACAAAATATTAACACTGTCAGCAGGAAGACTCAGACTAAAAGCGAAGTTGGTTGCTACAGTAAGAAAGCCAATTTGTGTTCTCCATTATATCATTGCGAATCAAGACTAACTATATTGACTTCAGTGGGGAAAGGAGTTGACAGACTTATTGCTACTTCTACAAAATGATCCATGCACCTCTAACGATACAACAGCACAGTTAATTGTTTAACTCTGACTGAGAGGATGACAGCCGAGAACAGCAAGGGTGACTTCCAAGGTTAGAGACACAGGTGAATTTTATGCAGATTTCAAATGGATGAACCTAGCTAATTTAAATGGCTAAAACATCTGTTCTGATCTTTTCTTTTCTTTTTTTTCCTCAAATATTGCCTGTCTTAAACAGGAATTAATCAGTGAGAAGTCAGTTTGGGATCATTGTTTGGCACAAAACCCTAACTCTTCTTCCCATCTACACATTCTCGTCTGGACAGAAAGAGGTTAATCTCTTAATTAAGGTAGGCTTGTATTTATCTGTCATCGTTGTATTTGAGTGCATCATAACCATTAGAGAAGACTTCTCTGAGGTGAGGAAGCAGCATTTTAGAGATCAGAAGGGCAGAAACATAAAGTAATTAAAGTCTCCTTTTCAAAGGGCCAATATCAGGCACCAGCTGTCTGGTTCTTTCAGAGTACTTGGGCTTTTTGGCTAGCTCTTCATCTGCCCAACCATGATATCCATTTAATTCTGATGAAATCCGGGATTTCAGGTCACACATGGAGTGATATACATACTCTTAAATCAAGTACCCAAAGAAAAGACAATACATTATTAGCTTTGAAAACAATGGTTTGAGTTACCTGCCTGCGGTCATCCAAAAACTTTGTGGCACAGCAGGCTGTAGAACAAAGGGTTTCACAACAACCCAGTTTCTCAGGGTTATGTTTACCTAAACTAGATGGGGGGTTGACCTCAGTAGTTTCATTCCCCGTCTCCACTGTATGCACCTTACATTTTCTGCAGCATATAAGAAAAAAGATCCTGGACAAAACCAGTTTACATATAAATTAAAATATATTAATGTAACCTTCGATCTGAATCGTGCATAAGTTCTATGAGAAAAATAGTGTATAATTATGGAAACAAAGACTGTATCGGAACACTGTATCACATGTATCATGACAGTATGGGCAGTGTTAATTACATAACTTCCTAACATACTGAGTCATATAATGTATACCAATATCTATATATACATATCTTATGGTTTATCATAGGCTGGGGACTCATACAGTGACTAATCAGACCTTCACACCTGAATTAGTGGACTAGAAATATCACCTGCTCTGCCTCAGAAAAGGAGAAGACATATCGTTTTCCACTGGATATCACTAATATCTGGTGATGTTTTTTTCACATCTTAGCTTCTCATCTGATATGATTTTCATCCTTACTTATTTTTAATTCATTAGCTGTAGTAGTTGTAAGGTAGCTTAGTTCTCCTTCAGTGAGGAATGACTTCTTCAAATTATTTTGCTTTCTCTTCACATGAATACTATCAACATGGACACCTGAGTGTTAGATCTCTACCAACAATATTCACCCTGAATTTGAAGGTGAAATTGCAACTTTAAAGGCCATATAAGGGAGTACTGGGACCTACCACTGACAATGCACATTCAGTGAAGTATCTTTTAAAAGTTATTTCCCTCCTTTTCCATCAGCACATGAGATCCCAGTCCAGAAGTACCTCTTCAGCAGGACACAAGCTACCCATACCTCCAAGAGAGGGTCTGTTCCTTGAGCACCACAGCTCTGTGCCCCCACACAACAGGATTTTTGTAACTGGCGTCCAAGACAGAACACACTAAAGTCAATGGAAAGAGTGACTTCAGTTGTCTTCTGACCAAGCCTTCACAGAACATGCTGTTATATAACTATTTTTCTTCTTAAATCTGCTTATTCCCTGATCACCTTTAAGGTGATGTACCATTAGTTCTGATTGGGTTTTTACTGGCCCTCGCTTGCCAGTAGTGACCAAGCACAGAACTAAATCAATCTTTGTCAGGCCTGTAATTGAGCACTTCCCTAATTTATGAGACAGCTTTTCCATTAACAACAAAATCTTGAGAATTAAATAAAAACAGACCTTCACAAGTGCTGCTGCATTGGTGAATAAAATAAAAACATTGACAAATGTACGCCCCTTTTCCCAGGCTGACTTTGAAAAATTCTGTGTCACAGACCCAGGTCATATTCTGACAACAATTAGGAACACTAAAATAAATAGTTGGCAATTCTTTGTTGTGACAGGCTATGCAAAGTTGGGGCTTTTTGGCCACTAATACAGTAGTCTGTGAGTATGAATTATGTTATTACAGTGTGCCTGCTAGTTCTTCTGTAGCTGTACCGCTATGCCCCTTTCAGAGCATGATAACTTCTTTGTTTTAAATCTGATTCATCAGAGACTTGATGAAATTTCATACAGAGAGATGGAAATATTTCCTTAAATTTTGTTGGAATTGTTTCTATTGTTAAACTAGAACGCTTACTCAAAACTCAACCTGGACATTTTTCCTTTGGTCTTTCTAATGAAGCTTTGAATGTCCCATCAATTAAGACACTTAAACTAGACCAGATAAATCACTAAAAAATGCAAGAGCCATGACAGGGAGATGGATTGATTACCTAATAGGTATTTTTTACATCTAAGGGTTGCATCCTTGAAACTTACATTCACGTGAATAGTTCATTGATGTCAGTTGTAATGTTTTCATTAAACTTGAATCACGCCTTATATTTTATAATTTTGTGAAGTTGAAAAATAATATTTAGTTGTTTCATTGATTTTTGTACAGTTCTTCTCTTCCACTTTCTGAATGTGTTTGGATTTGGAAAAGAAAAGTAATCTCATTACAGAACTTGTTGACACCACATTTGCAACATCTCTTTGAAGTGAAAATGATGTTTAGAAGGTGATTACTTTAAAGAAATCCAAATACTGACTCTTTGGGATTTATCATGTTTAATAATGCTGCATACTTTTTAGTATTTTTTCATTTGTGCAAATACACACACATATACTACCTAGAATACTGGATCAGCATTAAGTCTAATACAGTCTCTCAATCAAATTGAACCTGTTTTTTTTAAAGAAACATAGGAATCGAGACATCATACATGTAGAAGCAAAAAAAATAGGAAATAGGAATTTAGTGTCTATTTTTTTTTATCCCACTGATAACAGATTTAAAATATGAAATGTTAAAATTTCCATTAAATTACAATTACAGAGATTAAGTATGGGGTTTTTTTCTGTTTTTTAACAGGTCTATGGTTTAAAACTATGGCAAGGATTTGATACAGGAATACGTAAATAACAACAAGCACAATAGAACATGAATGCTGGTGGAGCAGTGAAAAGGGACAGAAAAGTCTCGAAATAAAGTTCTTAATCCAAAATACGGATGGAATTAGTGGAGTTAATATTGGCATTTGATGTTCCAGAGACAGCACCATAGCATTCGAGGGAATATCCATTCATTTGAAGTATTGTTTACATATGCAGAAAAAATCTCAGATTGGCAGTTGCATGTAAATAGCATCAGGCTGCCTAAAGTCAAGTCTAAAACATAAGTCTTAACCTGTAAAATTTTGAAGTACTGGAAGGAGAAATACTGGAATTGGAAGTGTAAAACAGGACTGTTAGAAGGGAAAAAATATCCAGAACACCCATATTCAGTGGAAGTGAAAAACCTTGGAAGAAGTAATCCTCACAGTGCAGGGACAGAAATTAATCTTACAAGCCTCATACTACTGGAAAAAGTATTGGGAATTTGGTCTGTGTTCTGTATGTTCTGTACGTAAGCTACATACAGGAGGCATCCCAATGCTCCCATTCTCTCTGCAGCTGACTCTTGCCCTCCCTTTTGGGTGAAAGAGAGGAACACTTGAGTTCAACTGCTCTTCTTCTTATATTTTGAGTCCTCTGCCCTCACTAGAGAAATAACAAAGGCAGGAGACCTAACTTTCACACCTTCTGATTGCGGCTCAGTGCTGGAATCTTACTCCTTTTGTCCCCAGACCCCACGCAGGCAGCTGCACTCCCACACATGCTGCTGTTGCTCTTACTTCTCTAGGGGAAAGTGAAGGAAATGGAGCCAGAAGGGAAAGAAAGAGAACAAATGCAAAGTGGTCCAAAATCCCTTCATGCCAAACCAATCTCCTCTTTAACAGTGGCCTGTGAATGAAAGTTTTATATTGCCACTCTTTAGGCACTGTAGATTCAGATTCTTTAGCCTCAGTTGCACATGCCTGTATTATACCAAGGCTTTACTTTTAGTATCCCCAGCCTATTACCTAAGAATATTTTCAGTTGCAAATCTCTAGTGACCATCTCTGTGATGGAGACCAGTAGTGGTCCTGGGCTGTAGCCCCCAGCCCAGGATTACTTTACTATCCTGCAGCCAGCAATGACAGTGGTTCTGACATGAGGAAGCTTTTTTCTTCCACAGCCTTTGGTCCTCCTGAACTACTACGACCTCTTCTGCTGTCCATGTCTCCAGATACTGAGGCAGTGGTTTGGACAATTTTGTGGCAACTGGAACAAACTTTTGCCCCTAATTTAGTAACCTAATGGCCCATTCAGAAGAGGACAGTGAGCTCTTTAGTGATTTACTCCCTTCATCAAAGATTAAATCTGAAATTTCACTAGTTCTGTTGACAGCAATAAAGAGATTCAATAAGGCAATGTTTCCGTAAAGATTATAAAACAAACTGTAAAGAGACGGTTCTCCACTGATTGATTCTGGAGAATCTGCTTTAGTTCTGACATCTGCAATCCCATCTTGCTGACGATTTGACTGGTTTCAGTTTAGATGTTAGCTTCCTAAAGGTACCATGTTTAATTTGAATGTCTAATTCACACCACCCTCAGTAGATTATTGGATGTTGTTTACTAATCACAGAATTACACAATTAGAGAATCACAAAATCACAGAATGGTTGAGGTTGGAAGGAACCACTCTGGAGGTCATCTGATTCAACCCCTCTACTCAGTCAGGGTCACATACAGTAGGTTGCCCAGGGACATATCTAGTTGGATTTTAAATATCTCTACAAATAGAGGCTCCACAGCCTCTCTGGGAAACCTGTTCCAATGTTTGACCACCCTCACCATAAAAAAGTGTTTTGTATTCGGTCGAAATTTCACATTTTTTAGTTTATTCCCCCTGCTTCTTGTCTTATTAGTGGGCTCTGCTGAGTCTGGTTCTTCATTCCTTTCCATCAGGTGCCTTTCCAGATATATCCTTTCCAGATATTGATAGGAAGTCCCAGCTCTCCCAGCATCTCCTCACATGAAAGATGCTCCTGTCCCTCGATCATCTTTGTGGCTCTGTGCTGGACTCGCTCCAGTAAGTCCTTATCTTTCTTATACTGGGAGCCCAGAATTTATGGAAAGGGTCAGTGGTCTCATTCAAGCGAACTGTGGACTGGATGCCATTTTATAGAAAAAAAAAGGTGCATGCTGAAGTAGCACAAATGCGCACCTTTATTGGTTGTTTTTTTTATGTCAGCAGAGATATGAATTAGAAGAGAGGTTGAAATGTGCTCTTACCCCTACTTTTAGTCCTTCACTTCCAGTTAAGGCATGCAGTTTGTCCCCCCGCCAACATACACCCGAGAGTACTCATTCTGTGGATAAATAGAGGGCTTGAGTTTCCAGGGTTGTTAATCTGACACCTTTCACAGCACTAAATTGATTTAAAATTCTAAAAACAATTATTCATACATTGTATGAGGCATTTTCATTGGCATTGCATCAGAGCCGCTTGTCCTTTGGATATGATACTGTGTCAAAAGAATCATTACACTTTTATCACAATGTTTTATCAATGCTTTATGCAATGTAGATTTTTTCTCTTTGAAATGCTTAAAGGAGATATATTTTGTAAAGTAAATATTTACATTTCTAACAAAATATTTCAGCTTACAAACTGCCAGTTTTAGAGAGCCGAGAGAAATAAAATCATTCAGTATTCTAACAGTATCTTCATATCTATACGCAGACCAGAATTATTTTTTAACAGCTTTAACTGACTTATGTTTTTAATAACGTATAATTTTTATGCAGACTGACAATGTCTATACCAAGTTTTAGCCTCATACAGATTAAAACAGCTAAGGTATAAACCCCTGAAAAATGGGGTTTATAATGGAAATGGCAACTGACCCTTAACTGTAGCGGTGCTACCGGATGCTGCTATAATAAGCTTCCCTAG